>NC_079525.1:7767002-7952002 GCF_003711565.1 Takifugu flavidus
GTTGGGCCTTTAAACTTTACATCAGTTACAAATGTTTTTAAATGAAAAAGAAGAGAATTACACTCAGGTAAAGATGTTCTGTTCCAGATGGTCTGTTCCAAATATTCTGTTCCAGCTGTTGTGCTCAAGATATTGTGTTCCAGCCATGCTGCTCCAGAAAAACTCTAACATGTATTAAAATCTAAAAATAAAGCAGCACTTTTACCTACAGGTCATAACTAAACGGGTAACAGGTCAAGAATAGCCACATACGTGTTCTGTGATCATGATGTTTCTTTAACCTTTGACAGTACCAACCAACTCTGGTGAAGCTGCACAAGTCCTCTGACCACGGTCGCCATCCTTGCCGTCCTCACTGTGTTGACACAATGATACAGAACGTGAACAAGACCATCCTTCGGTCAACTGTGGCCGTTTTCCTCGGCTCCTCTTTAAAAATTTCAACAACAAAGGGGCTCAAACCATTTATGTTTCATGAAAATGCACAGATCATATTCTGTAAACCAAAAATATTTCTCAGGCTTAACTTTTGTCTTGACTGTCAGGCTTCTTCCTCTTAATGGTGGACATGTTGACCAAAAGTCTTTGCTGTTCTTTCTGTCACATGAGCTGTGTTCATGCGTGACCATCTGGTCACGCCACCGCCTCAGGTATTGTGAGCCACATCACTCAACTCTTTCAACTGCTCTCCTAAGGAGAGTTGGGGCCTGCTTCTGTTATACATGGGGTCTAAGTTTAAAAGTCAAAGGGGGGCAGGTGCCAATTTGTCCTTCAGCCCCACATCAGGTAGTTTTTGTTGGAGGATTGCAGAATTATTTGGCTGAAGGGTGCTTCACCCCTTCAACCTACAGGTGTAACACATTTTAGATAAGACATTCACTCACCTTTACATAAATGTAAATTCAGGCCTTGTTTAGAGATGCACCTTTAATGTCATTAAAACTATTTACTGATGTATTGCTCAACAGTGAATTAAAATTAAAACATTAGAACGCAGAATGATTTCAAATCATCTGTTTATGAATGAACTATGATGATGGAATATGAACTGTTGATGAAAAGAGAAAAGGGCCCCAGAAGCTCTGT
Organism: Takifugu flavidus; assembly: GCF_003711565.1. Taxonomy (NCBI): domain Eukaryota; kingdom Metazoa; phylum Chordata; class Actinopteri; order Tetraodontiformes; family Tetraodontidae; genus Takifugu; species Takifugu flavidus. The sequence continues at coordinate 7,768,089 of NC_079525.1, forward strand.
GTTTACCCTGACGACAACAGCCTTTGTTCAGGTCTTTAGACTCGCATCGTTCAGGAAATGCTGTGAGACAGTAGGACAAACCGGTTGGTCCAGTCTTTCAGGCAGGATATAAAAGCCTGGCAGGGCTGCATCTTCAGTCAGGAGGACAGAAGCATCCTTCAGCACCTCTAGGAACCTTCATCTGCAGCTGAAGAACCTCGTGAGAACAGTCTTTCACTCTTGTAGAGCTGATGTTGGGATTCTGGCTGAAATATGTGATGAAATTTACTGTCAAATGAATTTGAAGGATATTTGTGTTGAGACTGATCTGGATCAGGGATCAGAGATCAGCTGTGCTGTGTTTCAGCTCTTTTGTTCAGACTGTATTTACATTGGAAATTAGTCTGCGTTTGTGAACACAGTCTAGTCTCTTCTCATCTTTGTCCGTCAGAAGGTGTTGACATGAAGCTGAGCGCACTTGTGCTTTTGGCCGTGTTGGTTCTGATGCCCGGAGGGTCCAAGGGCAGAGGGCTAAGGGGTACAGGAAGGAGAATTCCAGCCCAAGGTGAGTTAAATCTGCCTTTCAGCACATAATTTAGGGAGCACCTACACACAGAAACATTCAGATTATTGCAGAGTGATTTCAGTAAAAAATGTTCAGCTAATTTGTTGGACTTTTCTGAATTTAAATGTTTTTATTGTTGGAACACAGACACCTTTTGGACTTGATGAGTTATAATATTGAATCACAATAATCAAGAGTTTAGTTTCAGTTGAATAAATCAGACATGATCTAAGAGTTTTCAGTTGTGCTGGTTGTCGTCATGTATAGAGTAACAGTGGTATAGCTCAGGGCTTCCTGTTCATGAGCACTAACCCTTGAGATGTTACGAGTTCTGGCAACAGCAAGGTATGTTTCTGATCTGATCAGTGTTCTTCTTTTCTGCATGAACAATGGGTTTGCTCCAGTGATCTGTCAGTTATACGAGTCCATCACAACAACTGGCAGATCTGGGACCACCAGGCCTAGAACCACCAGTACACCAAATATCGATGACCCAAATACAAGTGGACCAAATATGGAAGATCTAATGACGAGTGGACCAAATATGGAAGATCTAATGACAAGTGGACCAAATATTGAAGACCTAATGACAAGTGGGCCAAATATTGAAGACCTAATGACAAGTGGACCAAATATGGAAGACCAAATGACAAGTGGACCAAATATGGAAGACCAAATGACAAGTGGACCAAATATCGAAGACCCAATGACAACTGGACCAAACATCGAAGACCCAATGACAACTGGACCTCCTGGTCAGGAAACCACCGATGAAAGACTTCCAACATCACCAGGACAGCCAAACATCACTGTCTCAATCTTTGAACCCTCTAGGACGAGTCCAAGACAGGTAGAGTCAAGTGAGGAGGATTCTCCTTCATCAGAAACTGAGGAAGATTCTGACAGTGACAGCAATGCCAGTGAAGACAGCGATGAGAACAACGCCGTGACGATGAGGCCAACAAGAAGTGCAATAAGTCCAGGCAATAAGAGACGAAAGAGAGAGGTGAGCTCAAGTGAGGAGACGTCTCGTTCTTCTGAGTCAGATGAAGACAGGGATGGGGAAAATGGTGTGACAATGAGGCCAACAGGAAGTGCAACAAGTCCAGGCAATAAGAGAAGGAAGAGAGATGTGGACTCAAGTGAGGAGACGTCTCATTCATCAGAGTCAGATGAAGACAACGATGAGGATAATGGTGTGACAATGAGGCCAACAGAAAGCGCAACAAGTCCAGGCAATAAGAGAAGGAGGAGAGATGTGGACTCAAGTGAGGAGAGGTCTCATTCATCAGAGTCAGATGAAGACAGCGATGGGGAAAATGGCGTGACAATGAGGCCAACAGGAAGTGCAACAAGTCCAGGCAATAAGAGAAGAAAGAGAGATGTGGACTCAAGTGAGGAGACGTCTCATTCATCAGAGTCAGATGAAGACAATGATGAGGATAATGGCTTGACAATGAGGCCAACAGAAAGTGCAACAAGTCCAGGCAATAAGAGAAGGAAGAGAGATGTGGACTCAAGTGAGGAGACGTCTCATTCATCAGAGTCAGATGAAGACAGTGATGGGGAAAATGGTGTGACAATGAGGCCAACAGGAAGTGCAACAAGTCCAGGCAATAAGAGAAGGAAGAGAGAGGCGAACTCAAGTGAGGAGAAGATGAAACTGAGACATCTCCCTCGTGAGTTTGTGTTTCAGAGATTTTAAAAAGTGATTTAAAGCTCCTCTTTAATATCTGACATTAATGTTCTTTTGGTCTCTGTAGCCCTGAAGTCTAAGTGGACCAAGAAGTATTTGAGGTATCAGTGATGAACAGCCTGTTTTTATCTCCTCATTTTAACATCTAATATTTCTGCATGGACACTCTTTAATTAAACACATTCTTTTGTTGTTTAACACATCAGCCACCATTAAGGTAAACCTTCAGAAATCCGCTAATGCATAAGAAATATTTCCTTTTAAACAATAAATGATTATGTGTTTCTATTGGCATTCTGCAGATGAATGCAGTTAGGAATAATATCCCTTCATTTTTTTAACAGCGTTTTTGTCACTGTTCTTCTACAGGACCTTGTACGAAGCTGCACGCAAACAGAACTGCCAAGGTCTTGTCCATCTGAGCAGGATCTAAGAACCTCCTCATGACCTTCTCACTACACTGAATTCTTCATCTTCACCAGTTTTACCTGCTGTTTTTGATCACCTCAGAAGTTCTCCCCCAAAGATTGAAGCGTTTTTCCTCCAGAATCATTTGGGGGTTTTCTGTCTATGGGGATGATTAATTTTCTGTGGCATTCTGCCCAATAAACAAGTTCTGCATGGATTTGTGAGTTTCATTTGAGTCCAGTTGATAAAAAAATTGAACTGGCTTTCAGAATGAGTGTTTTAAATCAGCCACCACAGGAGCCTGACGGGGTCCTTCAAGCTACTTTAGTGCTTGAGGAACCCCCTACTTTAGTGTCTTTTCTCCTCACGGCTGCTGATTATATTGGAGAGATTTGGCAGTCTAAATCAAAGAAAGCTTGAAGAAGTAGGATGTTTTTAGAAGAAGACCCGCTTCTGCTGAACTTACATGTTAAGCAGGAAGACCCCCAACAAAGTGTGTCAACAAGGTTTAACTTTACACTTTACAAACATTAAACGTGTTAACAAGCAGAAAAGAGGTGAAATATTGATGTTCAGAATGTTTGGGTTGGGCTTTATTTCAGATTGTGTCTTCTCTGTCAACAGTAGGGTCCCCACATATGAGCATGGTCCTGCTCAAGGGTTCTTCCTGTTAAAGGGAAGTTTTCCTACCACTACCACTGTAACAGTAAGGGTTGCTGGTTTCCACCCCCGGGGAACAAGAGACTTTTCTCTGTGTTCTTTCCATGTGGGTTCTGTCCAGGTACTTGAACATCTTCCCACAGTCAAAAAAACCTGCATTTAGGGTGAATTCATGACCGTCCTCGGGTGAGAATGGTTGTTGCTCTGTGTGTCAGTCCTGTGATGAGCTGGGGAGACTCCTCTTGGGATGGGTTCTATAAGGGAAAACCTTACAAAATGGATGGATGGACAAAAAGGAAATGAGGACAAAAAGTGTCTGATGACGCTCTACTAACAAGGACCAAGTATGAACTTGACTGTTCACCGAAGACAAGGAACCAGTAGAACAGTAACCAGACACACGGACAGATTTTTAGGATGGGCTCTTCACAACCCTTCTTTAATATCAGGAGCTGTAAAAAATATGCTGCTGGTACACCGAGGGTGAGTGGACAAACTCCATTTTAACAGGATCAAATCTTGGGCAGGAAAAGCTTCTTTGCCTCACTGAATTCTCTACCATGTTGATGAAAGTTTAAATTACGCAGTCTAAAGGAGAGCAAGGACGCCTACAGGAAGAAGCTGGAGGAGAGACTGGAGAGAAACCAGACCAAGGATGTTTGGAGTGGGATGAGGACGATCACTGGCTTCCAGAAGAAAGGAATACGCTCAGCTGATGGGAACATGGACCAAGCTAATGAGTTGAACCAGTTTTTCAACAGGTTTGATTCTAGCTCCCCCTCCCCCAGCTGTCCCAATATTCCTCTGGATAACAATGGGTCCCCTTCACACCTCCCAGAGCCCCTAACACCTCTGCCAACTTCTTCCCCCTCCCCCCTGCTGACACCCTACATGGATCCCAGCATGTCACCCATCCCCCCGACAGGACTATCCTTCACGTCTGGCCAGGTGAGGAGAGAGCTGGAGAGGCTCAACCAGAGGAAGGCTGCCGGACCGGACGGCATCAGCCCACGAGTGCTGAGGAACTGCTCCAGGCAGCTGTGTGGAATACTGCAGCACCTGTTCAACCAGAGCCTTCATCTTCAGAGGATCCCAGTGCTTTGGAAGACATCCTGCCTGGTCCCGGTGCCAAAGAAGACCCATCCTGTGGCACCGAGTGACTACAGGCCAATAGCACTGACCTCCCACATTATGAAGGTCATGGAGCGGCTGGTGCTGTCACACCTCAGACCTCTGGTGAGCCCCTTTCAGGACCCTCTGCAGTTTGCCTATCAGCCCAAGGTGGGGGTTGATGACGCAGTGATATACCTGCTGCAGAGGACTTACTCCTCCTTGGACAGACTAAACACCACAGTGCAGGTCATGTTCTTTGACTTCTCTTCTGCCTTCAACACCATCCAGCCAAGACTGCTGAGGGCGAAGTTGGAGAAGATGCAGATGGATGCTCCCCTTGTTTCTTGGATCGAGGACTACCTGACAGGTCGGCCACAGTTTGCGAGACTGCGGAGCTGTGTGTCCGACCCCCTGATGAGCAACACAGGAGCTCCTCAAGGAACTGTGCTCTCCCCATTCCTGTTCACCACCTACACAGCTGACTTCCAGTACCACTCTGAGACATCTCATCTCCAGAAGTACTCGGATGACACAGTCATAGTCGGGTGTGTGGAGAATGGACAGGAGGATGAATACAGGGACCTTGTGGAGAGTTTTGTCAGGTGGAGCAGGGAGAACCTTCTGCAGCTCAACGTGACCAAGACGAAGGAGATGGTGGTGGATTTCAGAAAAAGCAAGTCCCCACCCTCCCCAGTCTGCATTAGTGGGAAAGAAGTGGAAATAGTCCCATCTTACAGGTTCCTGGGTGTCCAGCTGGACAATAAACTGGAGTGGTCCACAAACACCGATGCTGTTTACAAGAAGGCCATGAGCAGACTCTATTTCCTCAGGAGACTCAGGTTCTTCAGTGTTTGCAGCAGGATGCTCCACATGTTTTACCAGTCTGTCATGGCTAGCACCATCTTCTTTGCTGCAGTGTGCTGGGGTGCAGGCATTAAAGCAAAGGATGCTAACAGACTCAACAAACTCATCAAAAAGGCAGGGTCTGTTGTTGGCTGTAGACTTGATAACTTGGACGAGGTGGTGAGGGACAGGATGGTGTTGAAACTGCGGACAATAATGGACAGTCCCTCCCACCCCCTCCATAACACAGTGGACAAACTGAGGAGCAGCTTCAGCAACAGACTCCTGCAGCCTCGCTGCTCTAAGGAACGGTACAGGAAGTCATTCCTGCCGTCCACTATCAGACTCATATATATAACTCATCCAAACCCAGCCAATAACAATAACTGTGTAATGTTCGTGTTGTAATTTTATTTCTAATTTATTCTATATGTATGTATATATGCTTATAATTCTTATAATATGTATATATTATATTATGTGTGTATATATATATGTGGAAATTTAGTGGGAAAGTGCACCTCAGAACAATAAACTAAAATTCATATATATATATGCTGTATATATGCTTATAACATTCTAATCTTATCTGTATTTATTTTTTCTGTCTCTTTACTCTGCATACGCTGCTACTATAATTCAATTTCCCCACGGGGATGAATAAAGTTCATCTTAATCTTAATCTTAATCTTAAATTATAATATTCGCTGTGTTTGTCCACCAAGGATTAGCCGTTGCAACAAAACCAACCTGAGTGAAACTTAACGTGCATTTGCTGATGGCGATACAAGACCCATCCATCCATTCTCTGCCGCTTATCCGGGGTCGGGTCGCGGGGGCAGCAGCCTAAGGAGAGAAACCCAGACTTCCCTCTCCCCAGCTACCTCCTCCAGCTCATCCGGAGGGATCCCCAGGTGTTCCCAGGCCAGTCGAGAGACATAGTCTCTCCAACGTGTCCTGGGTCTCCCCGGGGGTCTCCTACCGGAGGGACATGCCCTGAACACCTCACCAGGGAGGCGTCCAGGGGGCATCCTGACTAGATGCCCAAGCCACCCCATCTGGCTCCTCTCAACGCGGAGGAGCAGCGACTCTACTCCGAGCTCCTCCCGGATGGCAGAGCTTCTCACCCTATCTCTAAGGGAGAGCCCAGCCACCCTACGGAGGAAGCTCATTTCAGCCGCTTGCACCCGTGATCTTGTTCTTTCGGTCATTACCCAAAGCTCATGACCATAGGTGAGGGTAGGAACGAAGATCGACCGGTAAATCGAGAGCTTCGCCTTTCGGCTCAGCTCTCTCTTCACCACTACGGACCGGTGCAGAGTCCGCATTACTGTGGACGCCGCACCAATCCGCCTGTCGATCTCCCGCTCCATTCTTCCCTCACTCGTGAACAAGACCCCGAGGTACTTAAACTCCTCCACTTGGGGCAGGATCTCCTCCTTTACCCGGAGAAGGCACTCCACCTTTTTCCGGTTGAGAACCATGGCCTCGGATTTGGAGGTGCTGATTCTCATCCCAGCCGCTTCACAGGCGGCGGCGAACCGATCCAGTGATAGTTGGAGGTCACGGGCCGATGAAGCCAACAGGACCACATCATCCGCAAAAAGCAGAGACGCGATCCTGAGGTCACCAAACCGGATCCCCTCAACACCATGACTGCACCTAGAAATTCTGTCCATAAAAATTATGAACAGAATCGGTGACAAAGGGCAGCCCTGGCGGAGGCCAACCCTCACCGGAAACGAGTTCGACTTACTGCCAGCAATTCGGACCAAACTCTGGCACGGATCGTACAGGGAGCGGACAGCCCGTATCAGCGGGCCCGACACCCCATACTCTCGGAGGACCCCCCACAGGACCCCCCGAGGGACACGGTCGAATGCCTTCTCCAAGTCCACAAAACACATGTGGACTGGTTGGGCAAACTCCCATGCACCCTCGAAGACCCTGCTGAGGGTGTAGAGCTGGTCCACTGTTCCACGCCCAGGACAAAAACCACATTGCTCCTCCTGAATCCGAGGTTCGACTATCCGGCGGACCCTCCTCTCCAGTACCCCTGAATAGACCTTACCAGGGAGGCTGAGGAGTGTGATCCCCCTATAGTTGGAACACACCCTCCGGTCCCCCTTCTTAAAAAGAGGGACTACCACCCCGGTCTGCCAATCCAGCGGCACTGCCCCCGATGTCCACGCGATGTTGCAGAGTCGAGTCAACCACGACAGCCCTACAACATCCAGAGCCTTAAGGGACTCTGGGCGGATCTCATCCACCCCCGGGGCCTTGCCACCGAGGAGTTTTTTAACTACCTCGGCAACTTCAGCCCCGGAGATACGAGAGCCCATCTCCAGGTCCCCGGGCCCTACTTCCTCACTGGAAGGCGTGTTGGTGGGATTGAGGAGGTCCTCGAAGTATTCCTTCCACCGATCCACAACATCCCGAGTTGAGGTCAGCAGCACACCATCACCACTATACACAGTGTTGACAGTGCACTGCTTCCCCCTCCTCAGACGCCGGATGGTGGTCCAGAACCTTTTCGAGGCCATCCGAAAGTCGTTCTCCATGGCCTCACCGAACTCTTCCCATGCCCGAGTCTTTGCCTCGGCAACCGCCGTAGCTGCACTCCGCTTGGCACGCCGGTACCCATCTGCTGCCTCAGGAGTCCCACAGGCCAGTAAGGCCCGATACGACTCCTTCTTCAGCTTGACGGCATCCCTCACCGCTGGTGTCCACCAGCGGGTTCGGGCATTGCCACCACGACAGGCACCAACCACCTTGCGGCCACAGCACCGGTCAGCTGCCTCAACAATGGAGGCACGGAACATGGTCCACTCGGACTCAATGTCCCCCGCCTCCCCCGGGACATGGTCAAAGCTCTCCCGGAGGCGTGAGTTGAAGCTCCTTCTGACAGGGGACTCTGCCAGGCGTTCCCAGCAGACCCTCACAACACGTTTGGGCCTGCCAGGTCTGTCCGGCATCCTTCCCCACCATCGGAGCCAACTCACCACCAGGTGGTGATCAGTTGACAGCTCCGCCCCTCTCTTCACCCGAGTGTCCAGCACATGCGGCCGCAAATCCGATGACACAACCACAAAGTCGATCATCGATCTGCGGCCTAAGGCGTCCTGGTGCCAAGTGCACATGTGGACGCCTTTATGTCTGAACAAGGTGTTCGTTATGGACAATCTGAGACGAGCACAGAAGTCCAATAACAAAACACCACTCGGGTTCAGATCAGGGGGGCCGTTCTTCCCAATCACACCTCTCCAGGTCACACTGTCATTGCCAACGTGAGCATTGAAGTCACCCAGGAGGACGAGGGAGCCCCCAGAAGGGGCACTCTCCAGCACTCCCTCTAAGGACTCCAAAAAGGGTGGATACGCTGAACTGCTGTTTGGACCATAGGCACAAACAACAGTCAGGATCCGTCCCCCCACCCGAAGGCGAAGGGAGGCTACCCTCTCCTCCACCGGGGTAAACTCCAATACACAGGCACTGAGCCAGGGAGCAACCAGAATTGCCACCCCTGCTCGTCGCCTCTCACCATCGGCAACTCCAGAGTGGTAGAGAGTCCAACCCCTCTCAAGAAGACTGGTTCCAGAGCCCTTGCCGTGCGTCGAGGTGAGGCCAACTATATCTAGTCGGAACTTCTCAACCTCGTGCACCAACTCAGGCTCCTTTCCCACCAGAGAGGTGACATTCCATGTCCCTAGAGCCAGTTTGTGCAGCCGGGAATCAGACCGCCAAGGTCCCCGCCTCCGGCTGCTACCCAAAACACAATGCACCCGACCCCCTTGGCCCCTCCTGCAGGTGGTGAGCCCACGGGAAGGGGGTCCCATGTTGCCTCTTCGGGCTGCGCCCGGCCGGACTCCATGGGCAGAGGTCCGGCCACCAGGCGCTCGCCAACGTGCCCCACCCCCAGGCCTGGCTCCAGGAGGGGGCCCCGGTGACCCGCATCCGGGCAAGGGAAACTTGGCACCAATGTTGTTCAGCATCATTAGGGGGTCCTGGGCTACGCTTTGTCTGGTCCCTCACCTAGGACCTGTTTGCCATGGGTGGCCCTACCAGGGGCATATAGCCCCAGACAACGGAGCTCCTGGGATCATTGGGACACGCAAACCCCTCCACCACGATAAGGTGGCAGCCCAGGGAGGGGCATCTGAGTGGCCTTTGCTTCTTCATGATGAGTCTGTCAAACACCCCATTCATGATTATTCCTGATTGATTTGTGGTAGAACCGCTGAACCTGGTAGGAGGAGAGAGACTGACTGACTGACTGACTGTCAGACTGCATATAATCAAACCAAGAGTGTGTCTGGACATATAGAAATAGATACACACTTGTCCACATCTGCAAGTACACCTACATGCACGCGCGCACACACACACACACACACACACACACACACAAACACACACCAAGCACTGACCAGGTTTTGTGAATGGAGGTGGTCCACAGTTCTCAGTGCTTCTCGGAAACCATGCGTATGTTCATGAATGTGACCTGACAGGAACAACGACCACGAGACCTGTTGGTAGATTTAGACACATGTGTCTCTGTGATCTGATTGAAGCATCATCACTGGCTGAAATGATTAACTTCTTCACTGTTGGGGGGACTCTCTGCCAACAGGGGGCAGCAGGGCTGAGTGGAGTGCCTGAGCAACTCACCCATGAACTGAAAAGGAAATCTGGAGATGAAGCCAGCGGTTCATATGTAATTCTGTTGTTTTAAAATTGAAAATGTTTGATTGTATTCAGCTGTGGCCTAAATTAATATGTTATTAATTAATTCATAGTTAGCATCATGACTACCTGCTCATGTGGGAGGCAATGGTTGGTTAGGGAGAATCACTTGCACACTATTATAAGTATTATGGGATACACTGAGGTCCACTAAATAGGGTACAGTGATCTCAACACCCTTTAACATGGCATATGCCCTAGTTAGTGCACTATATTGGGTACAGGGAGTGATTTGCGACATGAGGAGAGAAGAGGAGAGGAGAGGCAGCCATGACCCAGCAGGGTGACAGAGGTTTTTCAGGCGATCATGATGGGCCCCAGCAGCCTCGGCCTATGACAGCATAACTAAGATGTTACCCTAATAATTAGACGACCCTCAATCCATCCATCCATCCTCTACCGCTTATCGGGTCACGGGGGCAGCAGCCTAAGCAGAGAGGCCCAAACTTCCCTCTACCCAGCTACTTCTTCCAGCTCATCCGGGGGGATCCCCAGGCATTCCCAGTCGAGAGACATAGTCTCTCCAACGTGTCCTGGGTCCAGATGGCATCCTAACTAGATGCCCAAGCTGTTACGAGCGGTTGTATCAGGACCCGAAAGCAGGCAGGACACAGTGGCATATCGTTTTCCGAGAAGCTTTATTTAAGTTTATAGAAAGTTGTGCAACTCAAAAGGCGTGGAGACCACGACTCAGTTCTTAATCAAAACAGGAAATGAAAACTTACGACAAAAAAGGAAAGAGACAAACGACAATCCGATAAACGGGTTCAAAAGTTATCCACGAAGGAAAAAGTCTCACGATAGTCCAGGAGGGTATAGCCGGGGTATTCCGAAACAGACAAAACACGCCAACGCTGGCCAACCGTGAGAACAGTCCATAAATAGGTGGCTTGATTACCGAGTGTCTGCAGGTGCACCAGTCCCCGGCGCCACCTGTGGCTGAGGCATGGTTCCACCACGCCCCCCGCAGGAGAAACCCTGCAAAAAAGTTCCCAGAAACTGGGAACCTGACACAAGCCACCTCATCTGGTTCCTCTCAACGCGGAGGAGCAGCGGCTCTACTCCGAGCTCCTCCCGGATGGCAGAGCTTCTCACCCTATCTCTAAGGGACAACCCAGAAACCCTACGGAGGAAGATCATTTTGGCCGCTTGTACCCGTGATCCTGTTCTTTCGGTCAATGAAAGCTCATGACCATAGGTGAGGGTAGGAGCGAAGATCAACCGGTAAATCAAGAGCTGGAATGACAGAATAAGTGGCAATAAGCTTTTCAGACAGGAAGATTTTAATCTTAAAAGTAGAGATGGAGTCAGCCTCCTGTACCTGGACAGGGTACAGGAGACGTTCTACCCCCGTTCTACCTTTAGAGTCTGAAGGTAGAACAGTCTTTCCAGGCTATATGGTAGCTGTCTATTTTACAAGAATACCACTTCCTTTCTAGTCTTCGCACTTTCTGCTTGAGGGTCCTAAGTTGTGAATCATACCAGGGGGCACACCTCCTCTGATTCACTGTTTTCTTTTTCAGGGGGCTACAGAATCAAGCATGATTCTCAGTGAGAAAAGTGATCAAAGAATGATCTGACAGGAGTGGGTTCTGAGGGAACACTGACACATGTTCTACCTCAACACCGTAAGTCAGAACTAGATTAAGGGTGTGGTTGAAGTTATGAGTTGGTTGGTTTATCTGTTGAAGGTAACCAACTGACTCAAGTAATGAGATAAAGCCCATTTCTAAAGCTGTCATTTACAAAATCTACATGGATGTTAAAGTCTCCAATAATAATGACTTTATCTGTTCTAAGGACCAAGTCAGATAAGAAGTCAGAGAACTCAGACAGGAACTCTGAATGTGGCCCAGCAGGGGGCCGATATACAACTACAAACAAAAGTGGCTTTTCTGCCTTCCGGTTCAGATGGGTGATGCCAAGAGTCAGGCTTTCAAATGAACTAGAGCCATGTTTTGGTCTAGGATTAATTAATAACTTGGAGTGATAGATTGACACTCCCCATCCTTGACCATTAACATGAGGAATATGATAATTAAATGGGTAGGAGGAGTAGATTTGTTTAAGCTAACATACTCCTCCTCCTTAAGCCAGGTGTCATTTAGACAGAATAAATCAATGTGATGATCCGCTATCAGGTCTTGCACTAACAGGGATTTACACAAAATAGATCTAATATTTAATAGTCCACATTTAATTGTGATGTTAGTTTCTCCAATTTGTGCTTTGGTATTAATTTTAATAAGATTATGGTGATTGACCACTCCCCTGCTCTGTGCTTGGTGAACTTTTAACCGTGGAACAGAGACTACCTCTATAGTGTTTAATATGTTATTGTTGGTGGATAAGGGGTTCTATGGAAGCAGCAGAGAGGTGTGTAAGACTACAACTCTGCATCCTGGTCTGGACCCTGGTTTGTCAGGTCACTTTGGGTCGATAAAATTGGCCAAGTTACTAGAAATGAGAGAGGTCGTTTGCTCCGACGTGAATAATAACTTTGCTGAATTTAGGTTTACTTCTCGCTTCTATGTCACCCACTCTGGCCCCTGGAATGCACCTAACTATGGTTGCTGGAGTCAGCTTCACGTAGCGCAAAACCGAGTCGCCAATTACCAGGGTCGGTTTCTCAGCGGGTTTGTCGCCAAGTGGGGAAAAACATTTAGCCACGGGTTGGTGGTGCACCGTGGGCCTTTGGTTTGGGCTACACTTCCTGCGAACCGTCACCCAGCTGCCCTGGCTTGCCGGCTGCTGCCGGGAGACAGCTAGCTGTAGCTACGATAGGCGGCAGCTACCTTCTCCTGGCTACCCGATGCAACTCCAAGCTGCGGAACTGTGTCTCAAGCTCGCCTCCAGAGCCATTAATAAACTACACTTTCTGCACCTATTCCCTTTACTAAAGGAGGCAGAAGAGTAACTAAACATTTCACACACTGAACAGACACAGGGTGAGACACCAGGTGAAACAGATGGTGAGGCCATGCTAGTGATTGGTAGACTCCTGTATTTGTTTAATTTGAATTATTTCTCCTTGTTGTTGGCAAGTAACTGGAATATCCAGAGTAATCAATTTTAAAAAGAATACAACACGCACAGTGCAACAACAAACTCTATTGAGAAGACAGGAAGTGATGCAATACATTACCCAATGGAAGCCGTCTGGATATTTCTGAGCCTCCTTGATTGATAAGAGAATTATTTAGCGAAATAATCTGCCATAAATTGCGTTTCTGTTGAATCAAACATCTTTACTATTTATTTTCTAATAAAGTTTTTGCACCTGAAACTTTTGTCAGATTTTGATCTTGATCTTTTCATCTGGTTTGTCCCCAGCAGGACATTATAACCTCCAAACTGGGCACTGACAGTAAACACAACAGTCCCGACAGTAATACCAGAACAAACCGGCGTCCATCTGCTGGATGGTTGCAGTATAGGTCACAGACTCTAAGATGTTAAGAGCCTCCTTCAGACTCTCAGGTCATTAGTGGCCATGTGTGGATTAAAGTTTGTCCATTAAAAATACAAATATCAGCAGAAAATGTCGTTCTACATTGAAACAATGTCCCCCAGGTAGAAACACTGAAACTTTTGAGTGTCTGAAACACAGGACATGATGACCTCTTAACTTAATAATTATCCTTTCATCTTTTGATTTCAGTGGGATTTTCAAAGCTTCAAAGCTAAAATTAAGCTTTGCCAATTCAGCTTTGCCAAAGATAAATACTTTGCCGACAGTTAAGTTTATGTTAGCTTGCAAATACCTACAGGTCAGTGGTTGGGATGAAATACTGATCCAATTTCTTGATAAAAACACTTGTAATAATCCTGTTTTCTCCTTTGATCGCGTGACTGAAGCTATGTAAAAATGTATTTGTCACAACTGTTATTATTAAAAGAGAACGTAACAATTGAAAACCTGAAGTGATCATTGATCATTGATCATCAGGGGCCAGAATCTCCAACTCTATTAATCTCACAGGCCTTTTTCCTGCTCTAGATCTGATGATGTCTCCAGTCCAATGAGGTGTCATGTTTGTGTGTTTCAGTCATGCACAGGGATAGTCCTCACCCACACGGCCACAGCTACAGCATCAGGTCAATAACCATGCCCACACAGAGGATCTGTTATCGCGAAACACCCATCAGGTAACTGACCCTGATGCGACGATGCACATGTGTGTACACACTGATGGAATTACCTCTGTGTGTGTGTGTGTGTGTGTGTGTGTGTGTGTGTGTGTGTGTGTGTGTTTAGAAAGAGCAGGAAGTCCCGGATATCCCACGTCCAGGCAAGCGTGCAGGACTCCCCTCCTCCATTGTTGACTGAATGTTCGTATGCTAACTAATAAAGGACATCTCATTTCCCAGCCCAGAGCTGCTCATTGGGACATGTTTACACTTACAGGAAATGTTTGTTGTCCCTGCAGTTAAAACAAGAAGCCGTCCTGTGAAGAACGTCTTTGCTACTCTCCTTCTCCTCCTCCTCCTCCTCCTCCTCCTCCTCCTCGTTGCTTTATGTAAGTGGTCAAACTTTTGTTCACATCGTCATTGAGATTCTTCTATTGTATCTTCATGAGCTTCTGTTCTTGGTTCCAGATATTTGGTTCTTCTTCCCGCTGTTGGACTCACTTGACTATCCTCTGATAAATCTAAGACCCATACATGTGAGTTTTGAGCATGTTTGGATTTGGGTTTTAAAAGCCTTATTTACTAACAGCACCTTGATTTTGAATGAATGTTTCTATTATTCACATTTAAGCTGGTACTGATGACCAGAGATGCACAGATTTAGAGTCACATTACCATGCTAACTATCTCAGATAGCCCAGACATGTCTCCTGACAACAATTATACAAAGCTGGTTTGCTTCCTGTAGCAGAACAAAGAGTGTGAACACCCTCAGCAGAGGTTTGAAGATGACAGTATTACCCCAGAGCCTCATCAAGCCATCGAGGAGCTGGTCAGGAAACTTGTGCAGGTAAGTCAGGTGGCAGATTAGACTGTCTGATCTGACTTCATCTGTCTGTGTGCTGGCTTGTGACACCTGTTGATGTTAAACATTGATCAGGAGCACGGCATGCTGGCTCAGATGAACAAGATACAAGACTGTTCAAAGTGCCGACTTCCTTCTGCAGATGAGATGGCCGACTTTGCCCTGGAAAGTCAAGGTCAATCACATGACACCTTTGCACTCAAAAATCTTAGAAAACATAGGCACAAAACAAAGTCCTTTTAAGAGTGTACTAATGTATGTGTGTGTGTGCCTGTATGTGTGCTTATGTGGGCCTGTGTGCCTGGGTGTGCCTTTGTGTGTGTATGTGTGTGTCTGCCTATGTGTGTGTCTTTGTGTCTGCCTATGTGTGTGTCTGTGTTTGTTCTTGTGCATGAAGGTGCCAGCGTGATCATGAGCAGGTGCTCCCCAACATACACGTCTACCTCAGCTCGTCTGACCCTGTTTGGAATCCCCCTGTGGCGCCTCTACAGAGGTCCACGCACGGTCATCCAGGTACTGAGTGCCCTCTTTGGTTGCGAATGTTCATGTGTGAGCTTCCTTCCTGACAGCCATGCCTCTCACTCTCCCTCAGGGTGCCCTGATGCTCCCAGGTGTATGTTGGCCCTTTGTTGGGTCAAAAGGGACGCTGGGCGTCTCGCTGTCTCATCCCATCAGAATAACGCATGTGACGCTGGAGCATGTATCGCTCTCCAACTCCCCAACCGGCGAAATCAAATCTGCCCCCAAAGACTTTGAAGTCTATGTGAGTCCAGACTATTCTTAACTCATAACCATCTTGTGCTACATGTCATCTGTTACATCATTCTGCATTTATCTTCCTGACATTGAAACCATTCTTGGACCAGTGTGGTCGCTGGTCTGGTGCATTTCCAACGGCATTCCTGATTTTCAATCCCTCAGCAGCTGTGACTAGGATTCCTTCTCATCTAGCTTTGATTTACCTGCAGGGCATCAAGTCCCAGCCAGAAGAAGAAACATTTCTTGGAAGCTTCATGTACGACTGCCGTGGAGAACAATCGCAGACGTTCACCCTGCAGGATCCCACAGAGAAGGTGTACGATGCCGTGGAACTCCATGTCCTATCCAACTGGGGTCAGGAGGAGTACACGTGTTTGTACCGCTTCCGTGTCCATGGTCACATTGCACCAGTGTCCTGATTTTCATTCATTCAGCTGTTATCTTTTTACATTTGATGAATATTCTAGTGTCTCCACAGACGTCTGTAGAGGAGTCAGTGTCTCAGCTTCATAAATAAATCACTCAAGAGCTCTGCAAGAAGTGACTGTTCCTGTCTGTTGTTCTCTGAATTGCTAAATCCAAAGTGATCATTCAGGTGTAGACAAGGGGAAGGTCTGATCCAGCAGAGGCCATGCCCACCCCTACTCAGTTCTGAGCAGCTGGTCAGTCACGATTGAATTACTCTGAAGGTATTACAAAGTGAAGCTCAGGCTGGAGATGGAACAAGAGGAAACACCTCTAGAAACGAGCTCACGAGGTTTCACAGAGATACAAACCAGAGCAATCGGTGGCGTCACAGGTGATCAATTCATGGTGATCACCGCTGAACACTGATGTCGAGGTAGACAAGTTAACGTTCCAGAGATCCCAATGCAATTGGGTTGATTTTACCACATCAGAAGGAATCTTTGCTCGCACCTCAAAGAAAACATTACCTTATCTTCCCGTCAGTTATTCGATTTTCTGTTACCTGTAACCTGTGATAAGGAGCGAATTCAGTCCAGGCACCAGAGTCCAATTTCGTCCAAGACCGAATTAAACTGTACACGTAAACTTATCGAAGGTAACTGCACAAGAATTTTTGTAATAAAGAAAAGGCTTTAAAAGGAGAGGGGTTAGACTTATTGCATTACTGAGTGAATAAATGGTTTCACAGAGGACATCTGTGCTACAGAACTATGATTTTTCAATAGCATGCTGTTGGTTTCCATGGAGCCAGAAACAGAAAAAACGAAGAAAATATAGAGGATTAAGAATAAAGCAAGAAATTGTGACATGAAAAAAAAACCTTTGCTGTTCTTTTGAATGTTTGAAACTCCACACAAAACAAAATCAATCATCAAATGTCCATGAAGTCTTTGCTGACTGTGCTGGACGACACACAAAAATCGTCTCGGTCATCTTGACTTCTGCCCAAGTAGAAAGAGAGAAAGACTTATTCTTAACCTGCTTCCTTTCTGTTTGGACGTGTGATAACTGATTGTCTGAGTGACCGTTTAACTTTGATCCATCACACAAGTGTACTCAGTGCTGTCCTCGTCTTCATCCGTCTGTCTGTACCCATGGACTGGTCTGATGTTTGAGTACAGCACATCATTCTGGTCAAGATGCAGGTGGATGCTGGCATAGTGCAGCGCCTGATCCTGATCCTGGTCCTGATCCAATTCCAGGGTTGCCGCAGTTGGCCTGGACTTGATCTGTCAGGACAAACCGAAGAGCAACTAAAGTTGGCTCAAGATTCTAACCCCTTCCCCCCCCCCCCCCACAACCCCCCCCCCCCCCCTTCCCACCAGACAGCTTGTGCTTCTGTGCTATTAAGACAAAATACACAGCATCATCATGAAGCTACATAGAAACTACAGAGGAATCTTTTAACCAGTACTCGTGGTCTCACCTGCACTCTAGTCTGCAGTGGTTTTCGACATTTGGTCGGTTTTTTGACGCACATTTTCTTCATTCTAGACATTAAAACAACAAATGTAATGTAATGTTTCCATAGCAACTCAAACAGCCCGCTCCACTTTAAATAAGGGAAGAACTCCTATGAGGTCACCATTAGCATCTTTAGAGATTTCCAAAAGAAACCAAACAAGGTGAATCACGTCTGGGAAAGCAAGTCGTCCACTCACCTGATCCACAAGAGAGTGAGGAACAGTGAGAACACCATGGCCACAGAGACAATTCCAACCACGATCAGCTTGGTCACATCTGGACAGTCAGAAAAGAAGTGATTCAAATCCAAATCTAGTCTAATCCAAATCCTACATTTGCTGCCTGAATACATTTACTGTTATTCTCTCCAATAATTAAATGAGAAGAAACCCTGAAAATTCCTGACCTGATGCAACAACCAGATGTAAGCTGGATGTCAGGTGTCCTCTGGTGTTCCAGACTCGACAGGAATAATGTCCACTGTCTTCAGCTCTGACATGAGTGATGGTGAAGTTCTGCTCTGAGGATTTTGGTGAGTTTTCACCCTCCTTGTACCAGCTGTAATTAGCTGCTGGGTTAGCATCAGAGCTACATCTCAGGGTGACTGTAGTGTCCTCCTCAACCTCACCAGGGGAACTCACTGACACTGAGGGATGTCTCGGTGCATCTGGGGAGAATACAGCAGTAAAAATAGACCAGGACACCGTACTGCTCACTGCTGCGTTTATATTAACGTATAATGTGAGAGACAGTGGTCAGCAGTGAGCTCTGAGAGTGTCTGGTGGTTCCTACTCACACTGGATATCCAGGAAGAGAGCTGTGGAGTTGATCTCTCCGTATTGATTCTCAGACCTGCAGTGGTAGATCCCTCCATCCTCAGACCTGATAGAGGTGAAACGATAAACTCCCTCCTGCTGGTGAGTGAGTGTTTGGTTCTCCTTGTACCAGCTGTAATTAGCTGCTGGGTTAGCATCAGAGCTACAGCTCAGAGTGACTGTAGTGTTCTCCGCTACCACAGCAGAGGGACTCACTGACACTGAGCATGACTTTGGAGCATCTGGAGAAGACAGCAGACTTCAGCCTGAGAGGAGGTCCTGGAACTGCAGAAGGTTAATTGTTATTACTCACACAGCAGTTCAACAGAGACATATCCTGACGTCTTTGATCCGAACTGGTTCTCAGCTGTGCAGTAATACTCTCCACAGTCAGAGGCCTGTAGAGATTTGATGAAGAGCTGCGACTCTTCACTGACCAGCATCTGGTTTGCCCTGAACCAAGCATACTTTGCTTCAGGGTTAGCATCAGAGTGACAGGTCAGATTTACAGAGCTGTTCTGCACGGCACCACCTGGAGGACTCATGGTCACCAAGGGAACTGTGGGAGCATCTGAAGAACATCAAGGAAGTTCAAGACCTGAGGTTGTGAATATTCCTACAGATGATTTGACAATATTTCAGCAGTCAGCTAGCAAATTGACTAGATGGTTGATGGTTAAATTTGATTTGCCGGCTGTGTATTTAATCAATAAACAGGAGATGCTGCAGCCTTGATGTAGGTGATAAACTCACAAACTGGTTGAGAACGATGGGTCTGGTACCCACAGGAATAACTGTTCATAGGCCAGACGTGACCTCTGTAAGACGCAGACTTTTCCTCTGGAATTATTCTGTCATTCTCATACCAGATTAAAGGGAAACGGTCTTGGAGACAACTGCTGTGACAAATTAGCTTCAGACCAAAAGGAGACAGGAACACCTGAACATTTAAATCAGGGTCTGTGAAGATGGAAACAGAACCAGCAGATTAGTTTAATGGCTACTGAAAACACCTTTAAAAAATAATCTTATAGTCGCCTATAAAAACAACGGTCGAGGTTCCTTAGTACCTGTGACCGTCAGGGTTGTTCCAGGGAGGTTCTTCCAATTATAGCTTGTGATTTTGAAGCGATAATTAGCTGAGTCATTCTTTTTCAGGTCTTTGATTCTCAGAGTGGAGCTTCCAATGGGACTAAATACCTCAACACGACGTCCATACTGGGGGTCTGCAGTGAGGTCTCGATGGTGTTGAGGAACCTCAAATCTGTACCAGAAACTAGATGAGGTTCTCTCATCGTAGTGGCATGAAATATCCACTGAGGAACCCTTGAAGGTACAGATGCTCCTTTTAGTATATGTCGCGCAGTACCAATCATTGACACCTAAACACAAATATGGATATTGAAATAAAGTAAACTAATGTAACTCAAACATACAGAACACAGCATAAACATAACATGGGGGGCAGCAAAATGTGTTTTAGGTGGACATATGTTCCATTTATGCAACTGTGGCAGAAAATCTTTAACCTTCCTGAACATGGGTAAGCATCCAGGCCAGAGCCCCATAACCAGCTCTGGGTCACATGACGGGTTTATGAAATGTTCTAAACAGACTGAAAACACGATCCTGAGGGTGTAAACTCACACTTCAGTGGTGAAGGAAAATCCTCGTGTCCTTTAACAGCACAGGAAATGAAGTCTGAATAACGAACATTTCCTGAATAGTATTTTGTTGGTGATCGCTCAACTTTTTCTTCATTCTTGTACCAGATGTAGGAAATCGGGCCCGCCAGATTACACTGGCTCTCACAGATGTATTTTTTTGTATTGTATTCCTTTACCTTAAGACCTGCAGACATCAAACAAACCAGGTGTTCACACAGGCAACATGGCTTCATTGGCACCCCCAACCCCCCTGGATGTTTTCTCCTTTTGCTGCTTTTACACATGGAGCATGGACAGTGTACTTTTGTCTTGTTCTGGCCCAGAGCCTGATGCTGCATCTGTAGTGATGAGTAGACTAGTCTGGTGTCTCTGCCTGTCTTTGGGTGGTCTCCAGGTTAGTTTTCTAACCATCTCCTGACCCAGTCATCTTCTCTCTGAGAGCAAATTCTTGTGTGTGCTGGTGACACCAGTCTTACCTGTGACTCTCAGGCTGACACCGGGCTCACCAGTGTATTTGCCAGTTTCCATATTTGTTATGAATCTGAACTTGTAGACATTGGAGTCGCTCTCCCGCAGCTTCCTGATAATCAGAGAACATTTGTTGCTGTGGCAGAAATATTCCACACGACCTGCGAACTGCGAGAGCGTCCTCAGATCCACGGGCACATTGTCCTCCTCACTAATGAACCACAGTCTGTCCACCACTGACAGACCACGTTGCAGATGTGGGTAACTGTAGTTGCAGCTTATTTCCACTGTGGAACCTTCTGAGGCACAGATGTTAGATGAAGGATAAAAAACCATCCAGATGTTCTGACTTCTAGTTCCTGTAAAAGTAAAGAAATCACCATCGAACACCAGATCAAGTATGAAAAGGTTTTACTTTCTGTTTCTGCCCCTGACTGAAGCTCACAACAGCCACGCACGTCAAGTGGATCTGAGTGGTCCATGTACAGAACCGTGGGGAACCTCAGTCTTTGTGGATGATTTGTTTTTATAGGAGAGGTCATATGACACACCAGAGAGTCAAATCCTATAAAGCATTAAAACTGGGGGACACGATGAAGTAGATCCACAAACTCACAAATAAGAAAGTAAAACAATGTTGCGAAGGTGTGATAAACGCTCGTGAACGCCTGTTCATGGATACACTAACATACATGAATGCCTATTTATGGATACACTAACACACATGTATGCCTGTTTATGGACACACTAATACACATCAATGCCTGTTTATGGATACATTAACACACATGTACGCCTGTTATGGACACACTAACACACATGTATGCCTGTTTATGGACACACTAATACACATCAATGCCTGTTCATGGATACACTGACACACATGTATGCCTGTTTATGGACACACTAACCACATGATCGCCTGTTTATGGATACACTAACACACATGTACGTCTGTTTATAGACACACTATCCACATGCAGGCCTGTTTATGGACACACTAACACTATGTACGCCTGTTTATCGACACACAAACATATATGAACACCTGTCTATGGACACACTAATCTCCATGTATACCTGTTAATGGACACACTAACAAACATGAACACCTGTCTATGGACACACTAATCTCCATGTATACCTGTTAATGGACACACTAACAAACATGAACACCTGTTTATGGACACAATAACACATATGAACGCCTGTTTATGGACACAATAACACACATGAACTGCTGTTTATGGACAAGCTAACACTCAGAATGTCATTGAATCAGCTCATTAAATCAGCTTTTCGACCGAAGTAATAATGTTGATGTTCTACAGTACCTGACAGAACGAGGAGAAGGATAACAAATCCATTTTCTGCTGCTGCTAAACTCATATTTGGTCCAAAATCAGCCTCAATTTGCAGAAATAAAGAAGTAGTCTTGAACAATTATAGAACTGCATAAATGCACACACCCACTTCCTCTTTTCATTATTAATAGTAAATGTCTTGAACATCCCCATGCTGAAATCCCCAGAATAAAAAATTTGCATGTTATTTAATCTGAACTGAAAGTTCTTCCTGTTGTGGTGTATCTGCAGTGTGAGACTGAAGAGAAAAATCAAAATAGCTAAATCTTTAATCAAAAAGTTTTGGAGTTTAGAACATTTTCTATGTCTGTTAGCATTTTTTATGGTGGCAAGTTTTGGCAGTTGAGGTCAAAAGTCAGTGACCTCTTTCTCTGGATCATCTTTGAGCAACTCTTGAATCTCCACTGGTAATTCTCACTCACTCTCACTCACTTTCTACCGCTTGTTCCTTCACTGAGGGTCGCGGGGGGACTGGAGCCTATCCCAGCACAATGGGCGGAGGCAGGGTACACCCTGGACTGGACCTTCAATCCACGAAGGAAAAGGTCTTACAATAGTCCAATTGGGTGTAGCCGGGGTTTTCCGAAACAGACAAAAACACGCCAACGCTGGCCAACCGTGAGAACAGTCCATAAATAGGTGGCTTGATTACCGATAGTCTGCAGGTGCACCAGTCCCCGGCACCACCTGCGGCTGAGGCATGGCTCCACCACGCCCCCCGCAGGAGAAAACCTGCAAAAGAGTTCCCAGAAACTGGGAACCTGACAAAATCACTCCTAAAATTGCACAAAAACTTTGTATTTTTTTTTCACCAACTCAAAGCAGAAAAGCTCATCATCAATTTTGTTCTCAAAGAAAAAAGTGGAGGATTCAGCAGGTGACCCTCCACCTAACGGGATCTTCCTCCACCTCTGGAACCATCACTGGATCCCTTTAATCTCTCTGACTTGATCTTGCCCGGAGCATCTCCTTCTGTGTGCCTCAACCTTAAAACCAGGTCTTCCCCCTCAAGCAGTCCTTTGAAGTTGTGAGGACCAGATAAAATGCCATCACTTTGCTAGTAGGATGGAATTTACTCCTCAGTATGTAGCAAGTACAATAACACACACAGGGGACTGCAGGGGAAATGTGGTCTGGATTTTTATCAATGTGGACATTCTCAATAGAACAAGTGGAATGGACTGAACGAAGAGGCACCAAAGGGCAGCAAGACCAAGCACAATTTGTGGCATCAGTTGCCAGATTGATTATTTCTTTAGATTACTGATTATTCTTTTTCCTGAGCATTCTTTACAGCATTTATCAAAACTTAAAATTGTTATTGGTTAGTTTATGTTTAGTTTGTATTGGTATGATGGATCGTCACTAGGGGCACCCTCCTGGGTGGGTCAATGGTCTCTACTGGACAATGGGAAGAGGAGATGGGTGAGACAGGAGTGCAGACAGGCCAACAGATGGAAAAGTTCATTTTCTGGTCTGAGGGCCAATTTCTGCCCTCATGATTGGATCTAGAGAATAAAGAGGTGAGAGGAGCAGCTTTGTGTCAGTGTTGGTGCAAATGTATCTCCAAGAGAGAGAAGGATGAGAAGGACCCTCAATGCTGCTGCTGGAATCCAAGATTCAGCTGTGCAGAACTCAACAGGTTTCTTGTTGTGGGGAGAAATGAAAACTCAGGTCATGAAACAATGGCTGCTGGTCAGGACCACATCTTCAGAAACAGAAATGGCTTCAGATAAACCTGCCATCAAGGGACAACTGGGTCATGAAATTACAAACAAATCAGTTTGTTGGAGAAGATCAGCTTCTTTAGTTTGAGGAGGAAGATCATCATCTTCTGTCCTGGTCTTCATCAGTGCTGAATTCTGGGCTTTTCTTCACATCTACTAACACATCTTGGCAGCAACTGGTGCATCAGTGCTCACGAGCTTCCTCTCATACTGATCAGGAACTAAAATAAATAATGAGGAACATAAACTCTCATCTGAGTTGCTCTTCCTTTTTGACATGAGCTGATGCAGCTGTTTCTTCATGCTTTGTGTGCCAACATGATTATAAATGTATAAAAATCTCACCATGTATTTTAGACAGAACTGGTCTTTGGGAGTATTTCCAGTGTGCTGAGCAAGATCTCTGAGAAGAAACCTTCCTCCATCTGTCCCTCACATTTGTTCTTCACTGTTTTGTCATCTGACCTCTGTCCCCCACTCATCTACAACAGTTGGAGCAGCAGAAGTGGTGCGGTCAAATCAGGACTGTAGTCTTTTGTCATCTTTGCAGTTGGTCTGACTGTAAAAAACATCTTCAGGTTTGTAGCTTCAACTGAGAAGATCCTACATGACAGTTTAGAATAACTTTAACAGCCTGGATTGGCTATGGATTATTTCATCTGTTTTTATCACAGATGAAGGAGGAGATACTGACCTCAGATGTGTTTAACATGATGATGATGATGATGATGATGATGATGATGATGATGATGATTGTGTTTGAAAGTCAGCTTTTGACCTTTAATCCCATCAGAGGACATCCACCGCCCTCTTGATGGACCTCTGGTTCAGTAAGGGTAGCTGATTCTGCTCCACACACCAGCAACTGGGGGACAGTTTCCATTAACTGAGGCCAACAGAGGTCGCTGCTTTGTGCTCATTTAGCATTAAATCTGTATCAGCAGTTAAGGACAACTACTGAATTGTTAATTTGAGGTCTGATCACAGGAAGCAGGGGGAGCAACTGGATGAAGGTCAGAGGTCAGATGTGTCTTCTGGTCACCAGTTTAAACAACCCTCAACATGTAAGTGAGGTGAGACTGTTGAAGAGATCCAACAGCAGCTTCCTCTCTTCTTCTGTCATCAGGGTTGAATCTGTCTCCAGAAATTGACCTCCTCTTCCTCCATATCTCAGCGGCTCCAGTCACTTCCTCCTCCTGAGGAAGAGGATTTTAGGCTCAGCAGGTCGAAGAGCCGCAACATACCGGTAATTCAGGATTAACTGTGTGTTTTAGGTTGACTGTAAAGAGAAGACTCTGGTTCCAGTGGTGACGTCCTTCAGTGAGACACCAGCCTAGATTAGTTCTCACGCTCTTGTTCAGGCTGTGACTCTTCAGCTCTTTACCAACCCAGCATGAACCTATAAACACTGTAACCTCTTAATATTGTGTTTATTATCATTACTATCCAAGTAAGATCTCTGATCCGACTAGACTTGTTAGGGTTTTCTTGAATATGTTTTGCCTCCTCTCCAGAAGGCTTCTTCCTCTCCAGAAAGCTTCTTTAGTTCTAAACTCACTGAGGGCAGAGCTTGAAAATATAGCCATCATTGCTTTGCTTTGGTCTTGGTGTCCTGTCCTTCAGGTGAACTAGGTTTTGTCTGAGTGTGTTGGAGGGTTTGAACCACACTGAAAGGTCATGTTTCAGCAGAATTCTCCTGAATTTTTCTGAAACTCCAGACAGGGGATAGAAATGCTGTTGTGTTTGTTTCTCTCATCTTCTTTGCTGGGGTTTGCTTTCTGGAGGTCTTTGTGAAGGCTCAATCTGGGTAACCACATGTTTTGAGTGGTGTTTTGAGATTATCCTGTTCAGTCTTCATCCCTTGGGTTGTGGTGGGTACTTCTTTAGCCCTATGTTACACCCAAATTGTGTTCCAGTGGGTGTTGAGAGTCAAATTGGAAGTACTAATCTGTGTGTGTGTGTGTGTGTGTGTGTGTGTGTGTGTGTGCAGAAGGGGGGGGGGGGGGGATCTGTAGACCTCAATGCTAAGGTTTCAGTCCTCCTCGATCTAAACTGCACAGTCAAGAAATGCCAGACTGTCTTCTTTTACATATTCCTTCGTGAATTTGACGTAATCCTCTGTATTGCTTAGGTGGATTGAGAATGCCTCCAATTCTTTTCTTTGTATCTTGACCCAGGTGTCATCCACATATCTGAACCAGTGACTTGGGACGGTTCCTATGAAGGATGTTAGGGCTCGGTTTTCAACCTCCATGAGAGATTGGCATCGATGGGAGATACTGGTGAATCCATGGCACAACCATGTTTCCGCCAGTAGAAGGATATCATTGCTGCCATTTAATGATAATAATGTTAACGCTAAATCATGATTGTTGTTATCTTTTCAGATCTTTCTCTATTATATCTGCAGAAAAGATCAAATAAGCCCAAACATATTCCACTCATCACGGACGCGCAGGCGCGCACATGCGGTTGCGGCCCAGTTAGACCATGCGTCCAATCCCCGAGCTAAATACTGATTGAAAGACAAATCCACCAATCACAAGAGAGTCTGTGCTGTCTGTGGTCCAATTAGATGCTGCAGTCACTGGTCAGGGCGGGGACTGTGCTGAAGCGACGGCTAAGCCCAGCAGCCATAGATGCGCTTTATTTTTAAAAGAACAAACCGATATTATTCACTCCTTTTGCGTGTTTCTGCGGATTGTAGCCATGGTGTCTCACTCTCTCGCCCTGCCGATGATTTGCTTCACCACATTATGGGGGCTAGTCGGGGTCGTGGCTCCTTTTTTGGTGCCTAAAGGACCCAACCGGGGGTAGGTATTTTAGCCTGAATTAACTGCAAGTAACGGCGAATAGTTGCCTTTTAATTTAAATACAAAACTATATCTAGGCCAAATAATGTTGGACTTTACTCGATTTGAGCACAGGTGGAGGTGAGGAGGCCCTGCGTGGCATCGGGCATCCGTCCATCCTTTCATCCGTTCGTTCGCTCGTCCATCTGTCCGTCCTTCCATTCATCCATCGTCCACCTTTCCATCCACCCCCCCCCCCCCATTCATTCACCCACCCATCATGGCTGTCATCAAAGGTTCACACTGATCTCGGAAACATTAAAAGGTCTTCTCGGCCTTTAAGCTGTTTTATTTACAGTTAAATTCTCTTAGCACATAAAAAAAATTCCATTGCTATATTTATTGTATTAAACTGTTTAATTGTGTTACTGTGGCACTGAAATCACTATTTTTTTAAATTAAAACGTTAAAGAATATAATAAATGTCTGGTCTGATTAAAAGAAGAAACCCCTGAAACAAACCCAAAATAAGGACCAAATGAATCCATATTTGTTTTATTCATGTTGGACTCTAAATTGTTTCATTAATTCTTCCATAGACATAAGTGTATGGATTTGGATATGAAGAGAACCTGCTTTCACCCAGGATGGAGGGATAAATGGATGGATAATAGAGTTATGAATGGTGATGAATGGATAGATTAGGAGAGGCAGCTGTAGCTCTGAACTCTAATGATGGCAGGATCATTTTCCTTTTAACAGGTTTTTGTTACTTTTATTAAACGGATGTTTTAATGAAGCTGGTCTTTTTCCAGGGTGATCGTCACCAGTCTCATCCTCACAGCTGTCTGTTGTTACCTGTTGTAAGTAGTCTCCACCCTCTGTCTTCTTATTCTTTTCAGCTAAATGCAGCAGACTAAAGTTGATTGAAGATTTCTTCCTCAAAAAGATGTTTAAGTAAAAGATGATAAAATAAATAAAGGTTATATAAAAGCTTGTAATATATACACACAAAATCTAGTAAAGAATTCTGCAGTATTTGTTATTTAACTTTATTTTATTCAAACTCTTTTAATTTAAATAATTGTATATATTTAGACCAGAAGTAATTGTTTCTCTCACTGGGGGCGCCACAGTCCGTTTACCAGCTAGTCACTGAGTTAGTTCCTCTGAATTTTAATATGGATGATGGTGATGGAGAAGAATTCCTATTTCGCTCATTTTATTTATTTTTGGTTTAATCGGTTGTGATAATCAACATTTTTCTGTGGGTTGACCTTCAGGTTAGCATCAGGCAACGCTGATTAATATTCTATTAATAATTTGCTTAGAAACGTTCCTGCGTTGATGCATCACCCTCCTCTTCCTCTCTGTCTTTGCCCAGTTGGTTAATAGCCATCCTGGCCCAGACCAACCCTCTTTTTGGCCCTCAGCTGAAGAACGAAACCATCTGGTATCTGCGCTACTTCTGGGAGTGAAGCAGGTGAGCTGGTGAGGACAGATTAGGAAAAACCTGTGGTAGACCTCCTCAACCTCATGACCTCACCACCGTCATCACTTCCTCACCCTCATCATCTTAATCTTTCTCATCAACTTCATCTCCCTCATCACCCACCTCACCTTCATCACCCATCTCACCTTCATCTCCCTCATCAACTCCTCACCCTTACCTTCTTCACTCTCCTCACCCTTCAATACCCTCAGTGTGTCTGGCAGATCACAACAGATCATCTGCTAAATCTTTCATGGCCTTATTAGATGTTTCCTGATGGAGAAGAAATCTCACCCTCATTACCTCCTCACCCTCATCACCTCCTCACCCTTACCTTCTTCATTCTCCTCACCCTTCAACACCCTCAGTGTGTCTGGCAGATCACAACAGATCATCTGCTAAATCTTTCATGGCTTTTTAGATGTTTCCTGATGGAGAAGAGACCTCCTCACCTTCATTACCCTCCTCACCCTTCTTACCTTCATCTTCCTCATCACCTCCTCACCCTCCTCTTCCTCATCACCTTCATTTCCTGATTTACTGTAGATGTTTCCTGAGGGAGAAGAGACTAACAGTCAGTGTTGACCTGGAGAATGTTACTTTTGTCTTCCTCAAACTTTTCCTGAATTATTTTTCCATGTTACAAGTTCATCTTTAACCAGGATATGATCTAAATTTCATCATTTTCCTGAATAAAAGGCTCCATGTTGACAGCTCATAATGGTAGAAAGAGAATAAAACACTTTAAGATCCAGCTAGGAACCAGAACCACTGGAACTCTCTGGCCTGGTAATGTTGATGTGAACTTTAATTGAGTCCCTCTTGTCTCGCCAACTCTCCACTTGTCTGAAGAGACATCCATCTGTGATGGATGACAGGAAATATAAATCTGGGTACAAAAACAGCAGCTGAATAAATGAAATAATAATTGAGCAAAATTGAACTAACTAAAAAATGTTTATTCTTTTCTGTTTTAGGATCCATGCATCCCATCACTTCTTCCTCACCAATCACTGGACTCCAACCACCAACCCCCCCCCCCCCCCACACACACACGCACACACACACACACACACACACGCACACACACACACACGCACACACACGCACAGCATCTGGAATCTGTCAGGATTCTGTGTTGTTGCGTTTTAAATCGGATGTTTTGTGCTGTTGTTGTGACATGAATGAGCTCCAGTGAAAGTGTGACGTCATCTGTTAAGAGTAGATGTTAATCTTCCACCCCTCTACTGTGCAATCCTTCTATACTCTTTTATTTTGTGGTTATTGATCTTTTTTTGCTGCCATCAGGGATGATGTTTATTTATTTGGCCTGTGAGTGCTGATGTAAGCACACTGTAATAACCCTTGCGTCCACACGGCCTTGTTATATAACTGTTATTATCTGTGATGTAATGCTATGTGTGAGAGAGAGAGGTGTGTGTGTGTGTGTGTGTGTGTGTGAGAGAGAGAAGAGTTCAGTACTGCGAGTGTTTGGACCGAGGCCATGAGAATCTCCCAGAAACGTAAGCGTAAAGAGCGATTCCTTGCACTTCACACCACAGCCCACACTCACCTCCTGCTCGGCACTGCAGAGGTCCCTGTTGCCATGGTGATCTTGTAACCCACTCGACCCCTTTCTGATGGAATCCTGACTCTGCCTGTGCACAGATGTGCTGTTGACTGGGATCTGAGTGAAACGTTGACGTATATGTCCAAACTTCATTCTGCTGCTCAGCCTTCATGTTCTTCTCTGAGACAAAAGCAGGTCCTCAGTCAAGTCCTGTTCTTACTGTTCAGTTCCTGGATGAAATGCTGAGATCACATCAGGGACAGATGCTTCTGTCTGGGTGTTTCATCAGGAAATAGTGGAGAAGATTTTTGTTCTTCTCTACACCATAATCTGCTGGTCAATCTGTGCGGTGGCGTTCTGAGTTAAGGCCTGTACGATTCCTTTCAAGGCTGAATAAGCCACCCAGACAAACAGGACTAAGCGATAACTCCTGAGTAGTTTTGTTGTCCCATTTGAAGCCAGATGTGAATGAAACATTAAAGTTGAGCACTGATGAAGGTGACAACAAAACCAGAACATGTGGGATGATGTCAACAGCTGGTTGTTTCTCTTCATTCTGTATCTCCCTGACAACAGACAGACAGTCAGATGCTGTGTTTGCCCCTAAGGTAACAGTTACAAACATGAATGAGGACAGTCCTTGGTGTTAATATCTGGTAACAAACATTGACAAGGTGCTGCTGGGATTTTCCTCCACCCAGAAGCTTTAAGCGTTTAAGCCATGCCCCACTACCACAACTACACTTCTCCCGCCTCCCTTTCTCCCATGCCCTTTCTCCCTCCTCCTCTCCTTCTCTAAAACCACTTTGCTTCAGCCAAAAATAACCAAAATCAATATACAGCTACTTTTTAGAAAGACCAAATTATGTTGTATCTCTTCCTCTATCCCTCTTTGATAGTCGTGGTGGTGGCGTGCATCTGAACAGCTGCATTTTCTCACACCAGAGTTGCTGTTGTCAGGATGGACTTTGCTGTTTTCCCACCGCAGTCATAAATCTCAGACGGACTCTGAGGCAACATCATTGATTTCCAACTCTGCTGTTTGAGGTTTGGGAGCCTGACTGGCCTCAGTTTTTCATGCCTTTTTTCACACCAGAATGAGTGTCCGGAGGATTTTCCTCCCCCAGAAATGCCGGAGGAGAAGTGACCTTGGATGGTTGCTCTTCCTCTGTGCAGCTCCTTTGATGTCGGCATCAGTGTCAAAGTAGAGATGGATTCATATCCTGTGAGAAGAGTCGCCATGGTTA
This sequence comes from Takifugu flavidus, assembly GCF_003711565.1. Taxonomy (NCBI): domain Eukaryota; kingdom Metazoa; phylum Chordata; class Actinopteri; order Tetraodontiformes; family Tetraodontidae; genus Takifugu; species Takifugu flavidus. Next base: position 7,798,925 of record NC_079525.1, read on the forward strand.
CAAAAACACCACTCACTCTCAGAAACGGGCTCCTGTGCTGTCTATGACCTGTTGATGTGATGTAAATTATTCTATGTGTTTCACATGCTGAATTAAAACTAAAGGATGTGCGTCAAACTCAGCCATGCTGCTCTGTTGTTCTAGACTGTCCTGCTGCCTGAAGGACCAACTTATGACACAGCTGCACCTCTGAGCACTTCACAAAGATTCACCACACCAACACAGCTTCATTCTTCATCCAAGAAGTAGCATAAACATCAGAGTTGACTTCCTATTCAATATTGTGCAGTAAGAATTTGTTTATTCTCATTTCCTCAGAAAGGGCATGACACTGAGAGAGAAACACGCTCGTTACTGCTTCAGGCAAAATTAGCCACATTTACAGACATTGTGGAAAATCAAACAGCTCTGATAATTTTCAAAGCTAAAAACAAACAGTCACCAATAAATATACAGACATTAACAATTCGAGTTGTAATGTAAGGGGAAAATTAACTTCAACAGGAAAGGTTTTTGTGCTTCTATCAGTGAGGTGGTTTGATGGAACAGGATTCAAATGAGCTTCCGAGACGCCATTTTCCAAAGTTGCAGAGATGAGCGAGTTGTTGGGTCCTAACATTATTATGAGGATATTGCTCCTTTTCTCTGCACTGATATTTGCTTTTCCATTTCTTTTTCATGTGCACGTATGTATTCTGACTGCAGGGAAAGGTGAACGTTAACACTTGATATCTGTTAATGAGGAGTATGGAATCTTCTTATTCTTATTTAAGCAGATGGGTGGGAGAATAGAAGTTACACTTGAATGTTTTTTTCTTTATTTTACTTTTGGCTTTCATATTCAAAATAAACACTTCAGCCAATTAATTGTACTGAATTCAGTTGTTATCATTTAAGCCACTGCAGAAAAATCACATTCAAGATGAATGTTTTTTGTTTCGATACTAATCTTCGATTTAAGCTATTAAATGGATGAATAATAGTTGTGTGGAAAAAAGAAAGCAGTTTCCTCCAAAATATAGAATACAATTACAAGAGTTTTAAATGCTAAAAGTATTTATAGTATCTGCATTTTATTAGATCATTATCAAATATAATTTACTTTTAGTTCTGTTTTAACACTGTTATATTACTTCAAACTAAATCCTATCCGAATGTTGCAGACGGACAAAAGCCCTCACGCACTACTATCAGTTCACACAAACCTTTTATATCATGGGCTGTTAACGGCTTAGAGGAAAATCGGACAGCGGTCGTGAAGTTCTAATAAGCCGCTGAAGGAGTAGACTTGAGGGGCCTAGGCCTCTCTCTCTAGCAGGTTGGTCCAGCGGCCCGGGTTCCGACTGGGGTCAGCGGGTTCGAAGTCCGTGTTCTTGGCTGTCCTTAAAGATGGGTCGCGGAGCTCCGCCCACTGACGTCAAACCACATCCGTTTTCATGCCTTCAAAATAATCAAGTTGCCGATATTACGGACACTTAATATGAAACCGGAAACAGTTCACGTTAAACCTAAATTTAATCCATTGATTTTAAACGCTAATTTATAGGTTAAACATACGCTTACCGAACCCCCTTCAGACATATATTTATGCACGGTTGTTTAAACGTACCTCAATTAGCACGCAGAGTAAAAAATGTATTTTTGGTGAATTATGGAAGCAGCCTTTATTTTGAAATCCTCGTGAGAAATGTGACGTCCAGATGTCTCGAGCTTGCTGAATCGTTTTCCGTGATTATTCATAAACTCATTTGCCCCACGTTCCACTGTTTATACCGCTGAAATGTCCCTGCATGCAAGTCCGATTTTAGTCCTTCCAGTCGCACCGACCTCACCTGTCCAACCTCACATTAAAGTAGGAAAATGGCTGAAAACAAAAATAACTCGGCTCCAGCACGATAACACGAGGCTTGTTCGTGTTCCGCGGAACTGGCTCTCCCCCCACACCCCCTGACTAATTAAAGTGGTTTTGACCCGAGGTGGTGATAGGCAACTTGTGTTGTGCGCTGATGGATGGCACCATGTCCGTCGCGGGGAGGGGGGGGGGTGTTGGTGTAAAAACTTTAATAAAATGTTTCCTTCGCTCGCTTCTCCCAAACGTCAGGCACCAGTGGAGGGGAGGGTGAGACGACGTGAAAGGGGAGGCAGGGAGTCGAGGAGGAGGGGGCTGCTAACAGTCCTACGAGCATATTTTTCTGTTCCGTTGATCCGCCATGAACCCGCCGCCTCTGTGAACTAACTTGGTGCGTGTGGCCGTAGGCTGAGCGCGACTCCGGGGCCGAGCTGCGGTTGTCCAGACGGGCTCGCGTTCGGATCATCTGGAGAGGCCGAGGCCGACATTTTACCCCGGTCTGGAGGAGCCTGGACTCCGACGAGACGCCACACGGTAAATCACACCTCTTTCCACTGTTTGTTGGGAAATAAAGCGGTAGCGTGTAAGTGTCATGAGTGAGTTAAAGTTAAAGATTCTGTATTTAGAGAGACGGAACGGTTGAGCTTTAAACGCGCTCGTGTGCTAAAAAATGGCCACTTTCCCACAGATTAACATCCAGTGTGCTCAGAAAGAGCACACTTTTATCATTCAAAAAACTCCAGGGAGGAATTGAATGCGTTATATTGGTTTTGCTTAATACTAGCCGTCATTTTTGCACGCTCGAAAAGCAGCTTTTAAAGTGTGGTTCTACTTATTACAAACTGTCAGATAAAATAACTCATAACGTTGCAAACTTGTTTTTTCCTTCCCCATAAAGCTTTGTTTTGGAAGCCTGCAGAACTTGGCTGGCTGGGCCTCAACTGTACTTCTGCTAACACCACCTGCAGGTGGACCAACAGCGGCCAAACTTGTTCCGTAATAAACGATCCGTCTCAACTTTAACATGTGACAGAGACAACAGAAAAATCCTGCACGTTAACACCGTTCTATAGGTCGGAGCCGACGCACATGCTCAGAAATGTGCAGTATTAAGTATTAATATTGGACATCCGGTGGCAGTGCCAGCTGCGCCCCATTTTATTGTTGTCTTGCGCTGGAAGGATTCCTCTTGTTTCGGCTGGATCAGACCCTGCTGGCTACTCCTCCTCGTAAGAATTTCTGCCTTTTTTATTCATATATTTATTTCATGGCGGATTCAAATGCGGGGAATGTGAGTGTGTGACAGCAGGAGGGGCAGCGCTGTGCCATACGGGACCCGCCGCCACCATGGCACCTTCTCTTCCGCATCCAGCTGCGCGGACACGCAGCTCCGTAGTACCCCCCCGTCCGTCTCCCTGCGCGGATCGGCGGTAGATTGTTCGGTGTTGGCTCCTGTTTCGCTTGGCAGATGAATCGGGACGAGCTCGGGTTGGACCGGGGGGAGGAGGCGAGGCAGACAGGGCCACTTTTGCTCTCATCTTTACGGGAAAAAGAGCTCCAAGGACACGGGGCGCATCCAGTCCGTGCCCTAGGAATGTTCATTGTTGTGTTTTGAATTGGAGTTCAGGAGAAACGGGGCTTGATTTCGTGCTTCTCCGGAGCTTTAATTTCTATTAATTGGTCTCCTAGATGTGGGGCTCATCTGACCCTCTCCCGGCCTCCATCCCAGTCTCCGCCATCACAACCTCCTGCCTAATTGACTTTTCTAGCTTTTTCCCTGCTCTGCTCAGACTGGAGTGGTTTTCCTGTGTTTGAAGGCCCAGGTTCATTGTCTGGTCACTGTTCTATATTTTCCCTTAGCACCATGACTGGCTGCTTTTACCCCCACAGGGACAGAAGGAACTCTGCCCTTGTCTTCCTCCCCTTTGGTTAGAATGATTACATAAAATGCATTTTTGCACTCTTATGAATAAACAAAAGCTGGGTCAGACCAACGGTCTCACCTCTGTCAGGCTGCCAGGACACGTCAGTTCCTTTTAGCACTCAGTGTCTGCTGCATTGATTTCACCTCCTCTTCATGTTGGATCCACAATGATAAAGTCCTCTGGAGCATACTGTGGCCTTCTGTTGGTCCTTTGTCCTGTCTGTTCAGCATTGTTTGTGGCCGTAAAGCAAAATCATTCCATTTGGCCACACATTTTTGGACCTGGCTGGTTAAACAGGAAACTGTCTTGGTTAAAGTCCATCGTAAATTAGGAAAGTTGCACTGAGGTCTATGCTGTGTGACACACATGGCTCCAAGTTCATGGGGAATAATCCCAGTGTAGGCCTGGTGCTATGCAAAATTAGTTTAAGATGTATGTAAAAGTCACTTCTTGTCCTAAAAGGCCCCTTCTGGGGGGCTAGTTTGTTTGTGTGTATTTGCTGTAGCTCGCACGGATGTGTTGGCATCCGCTCATGCATGTTTACTGTAGCATTACTGTCAGAGCGTAAAGCTAGCACATATTGTTGGTCGTTGAGCCTCGTGGGTTTGAGATGGAGTGATTTCCTGTAGTTTTCATGTTGACCTTACATTAACATCAGATGAGTCTTTATGATCCCAGAGACTTTGGACTAGTCCTGAATGAAAGGTATTACGTATCCACTTGAGAGAGCTAAGAAGAATATGCTAAATGTTAGAATTGAGAGGACTGAATGTGTGATGTGTGTGTTCAGAGCTGGTGGACTCTTCATTCCTTATAGCAACTTGTCTGCTTCAAGTGTGTGTTTATTAGAGTGTATGTGTGTGCTAGCTGGACCCTATGAGTCTCTGTCACCTGACGAGATTCATTTCCTCATTCTTGTGTCTTATTGTTCCTGGATCAGTGTGAGCTGGTTTCTCCTGACTTTTCTCAGGTACTGGTGTGTGTGTGTGTGTGTGTGTGTGTGTGTGTGTGTGTGTGTGTGTGTGTGTGTGTGTGTGTGTGTGTGTGTGTGTGTGTGGTGTGTGTGTGTGTGTGTGTGTGTGTGGGGGGGGGGGGGGGGGCATTCTGGTGTTCCATCTGTCCCGATGACTCCAGTCTTGACTTGTTTTCAGTCGCTGTCTTTAGGTCAGAAGGCTCCACCATAGAACTGATTCTGGTTTCTGATGTTCTGACAATCTGGTTCTTGGGTCATTTAACCAGCTCAGAGAGGGAGTGTGTGGTTACTCCTGTGTGGTAATCTGGGAATAAAGCTTCTAGTCCAGTTGTGGAGGTGCCGTTGAGACGACACCAGTTTGGCTATTCAATGATGTTGGAGACGGGTTGGACTTCACTGGCATATTTGTTCCTCTGCCTGTACAGGGAGTGCATTAGAATTATTAGGCAAGTTTTATTTTTGAGGATTAATTTTATCACTGAACAACCATGGCTTTTTTTAGTTTTAGCTATTTTAGGAGGATATCTGTGTGCAGGTAACTACTACTTTGTGCATAATTTTTAGGCAACTTAAAAAAACAAATATATACCCATTTCAATTATTTATTTTCACCAGGGAAACCAATATAACAGCTCAACATTCACAAATATACATTTGACATTCAAAAACAAATCAGTGACCAATATAGCCACCTTTCTTTGCAAGGACACTCAAAAGCCTGCCATCCATGGATTCTGTCAGTGTTTTGATCTGTTCACGATCAACATTGCGTGCAGCAGCAACCACAGCCTCCCCCACACTGTTCAGAGAGGTGTACTGTTTTCCCTCCTTGTAAATCTCACATTTGATGAGGGACCACAGGTTCTCTATGGGGTTCAGATCAGGTGAACAAGGAGGCCATGTCATTAGTTTTTCCTTCTTTTAGGCCCTTTCTTGCCAGCTACGCTGTGGAGTACTTGGATGCGTGTGATGGAGCATTGTCCTGCATGAAAATCATGTTTTTCTTGAAGGATGCAGACTTCTTCCTGTACCACTGCTTGAATGTGTGTCTTCCAGAAACTGGCAGTAGGACTGGGAGTTAAGCTTGACTCCATCCTCAACCCGAAAAGGCCCCACAAGCTCATCTTTGATGATACCAGCCCATACCAGTATCCCACCTCCACCTTGCTGGCGTCTGAGTCGGACTGGAGCTCTCTGCCCTTTACCGATCCAGCCACGGGCCCATCCATCTGGCCCATCAAGGCTCACTCTCATTTCATCAGTCCATAAAACCCTAGAAAAATCAGTCTTGAGATATTTCTTGGCCCAGTCTTGACGTTTCAGCTTGTGTGTCTTGTTCAGTGGTGGTCGTTTTTCAGCCTTTCTTACCTTGGCCATGTCTCTGAGTATTGCACACCTTGTCCTTTTGGGCACTCCAGTGATGTTGCAGCTCTGAAATATGGCTAAACTGGTGGCAAGTGGCATCTTGGCAGCTGCAGGCTTGACTTTTCTCAGTTCCTGGGCAGTTATTTTGCGCCTTGGTTTTTCCACACGCTTCTTGCGACCCTGCTGACTATTTTGAATGAAACGCTTAATTGTTCGATGATCACGCTTCAGAAGCTTCGCAATTTTAAGAGTGCTGCATCCCTCTGCAAGATATCTCACTATTTTTGACTTTTCGGAGCCTGTCAAGTCCCTCTTCTGACCCATTTTGCCAAAGGAAAGGACGTTGCCTAATAATTATGCACACCTGATATAGGGTGTTGATGTCATTAGACCACACCCCTTCTCATTACAGAGATGCACATCACCTGATATGCTTAATTGGTAGTGGGATTTCCAGCCTATGCAGCTTGGAGTAGGACAACGTGCATAAAGAGGATGATGTGGTCAAAATACTCATTTGCCTAATAATTCTGCACTCCTTGTAGATGAAACGGACATGATGGAAAAGATTTTAAAATCAGATTAGAAGAACTTCTGATTTCTCGGCTCATCTTCTCTGGTCTGTTTCCTACAGTGTTGTATGTGAGGACAATCTTGACTAAATGACGGATGCCAGCTGCTGTTTATCCACAGTTTGATCTAAAGGGACTTTACTGGTCCACGCCGTTTAATTCAACCTTTATCCAGATCATCACAGCCTCGGCACTAGCTTTACATGCTGGATGGTTCCTGGGAAATGTCCTAGATTTCTGCAGGCTGTTGAATATGAAAGGATTATTGCATTAATAAAAAAGAAACTGGCCGATAGAGGAAAGAATCTGTCCCTGACATGTGTGAAGGGAAAAAAAAAGTAGAGGCCAGGAGAGGTTCTGATGAGACAACCTGAAGACCTGCAGCATTATTTCCGGCAGCTACACCTCTGATTCCAGTCTTGGTGATGAATAGCTGTGGAAGCTGCAGTCTGGACTCATGTCCTGTCTCTCTACAGGCTGGACTCATGTCCTACTGTCTCTCTGCAGGCTGGAGGCTGAGAGCTGCGATATGTGAGAGCGGATCCAGCGTTAGACCCTCTCCACGTTCAGTCGGTAAACCATCATTCCTCCTCCTCCTCAACCTCGTCGTCCTTCTACTGCTCCTGTTCATCATTGTTCTTCCTCCCCTCGTCGTCCTCGTTGTCCTCCACCATCACCTCCTCCTCCATGACCCCCACCTCCTCCACTTTCACCTCTCACCTCCCTCTCCCCCTCCATCTTCTGCCCCCTCCACACACACACACACAGGTCCCTCTGCTGTCTGTGTTTAACCACGATGCTGTCTGTGTGCTTTTGTAGCCCTCATCAGTTGACGTGACTCTGTGACCTTGGACCTCCCTGCCCCGGGCATGCCTCAGGTATCTCACTGTTTGCTCGCTCCCCCTCAACAAACGCCTTTTTTCTCATGCCCTGTCTTCATCCACAGCCGGGTACAAACGGGATGGAGCCTGCTTTTGGCGAGGCCTACGGTGGACATAGGGGTCTCCTGAGCCCCTACCCTCTGGCTATGTCGCCACAACGAGGCCGGACCGAGTACGACCAGGTGAGACCAGCCAGAGTGGGTCTGATCCAGTATGAGGGCTGTTTTCAAAAGGCAGCTTGTTAAAGGAGGTCACGGTTGATGCTGACCTGGTTTCCAAACGCTCCTCCTTTTGTCTGGAAACGCTCCATCTCCTCCTGTTTTCAGTGCTCTGCCTTACAAGCAAATGCTGCCTAATAGGAGCTGAAACTATGAAAAGCATCAGTAGATTTCCAGATGAAGCTGCTGCCTGTGAAACTGCCTAAAGAAATTTTTTTTTTTTAGAAAATATGAAAGGTGACCGTTGGAGCAGTTAAATGAACATTGATCTCTGACATTCTAGAATCTTTGACCTTCAGGAGTGTCTTCGATCTGTTTATTACAAAAATATATTTTGAGTAGAAGAAAACTAAATATGAAGCGGAGCCTGAAATTGTTTTTCCATCCTCTGTATTATAGTTTGATGCTGATGATACCTGTTTATTGTATGAAAGATGATTGAATTTAACGTTCACGTGTCTCAAAGGCAGCTTGTTGCTGCAGTTGTCTTTTCCAGTCCAGAAGCTCAGCAGGAGAAGGCCTCAAATGGAGCGTCGGCAGCTCCTTATGAATTATTTAAACACGGCAGTTCTGATTACTGATACCTTCTGTCTGCAGTCTGAACAACTGTTTGCTGACTGTTTGGACCGTTAAATTGCAGATGAATTGTGATAATGATTTAAGTGTGTTCCTGGGGTGCAGATCACATGATTAAAAAAAAACCTGTTGTAATTTAGCGAATGACTAAAACACCACCTGGATTGATGTTGTTAATGATCCCACATCAATCACCCTGCAGCACATGGTTAACTATCTGCTTTCTTTGTTTAAGAGCATCCTTCTTATGTTGGGCTCCCCAGCGTCACCACGGAAACGGCCCTTTGAGTTGCTAAGTGACCTGGTGGACGACGGGGGCTTTGGTGAGGACCTGCACCCGGAGCGCTGGGATGTGTCTGCTCTGGACGAGATGACTCGCTTTACAAAATTAGGCCTGGGGGTGGGAGGGGAGCTGCTGGCCTGCTCTGAAGAGGCTGTCCTGATGGGCCGCTGGGGGAGAAGTTGTGAGGAGGAGGAAGAGGAGAGCTGGTGGAGCAGGCACACGACATCTGCCATCATCCAGGAAGTCCAGGCTGCTGCTGCTGCTGCTGCTGCTGCTGCTGCTGCTGCTGCCGCTGCCGGAAAGGAAGTGGGCTGCAACTCTGTCACCACGACAACAGAGGAGCAATTGTGTGTTGCAGGCAGAGACGCTGAAGGACCAGAAGGGGAGATGTTGAAGGGGTGCACAGTAGAGGTGTATCAGGTGGCACAGGAGGAAGACAAGGTGGCAGTGGCAGCTGCTGGTTTGGGTCCGGAGCCGTGCAATGAGCACAACTACTCCCTCAGCCAGGGGGAAGAAGAGCCCACCCACAGCTCCCAGACAGAGGGCGGGAGGGATGAGGGGCAGGGCAGCAGTGAGGAGATGCAGTGTAAGAGTAACCTCATCGAGGATGAAAACAAGGCTGAAGATGAGGAGGAAGATGAGGAGGAAGAAGAGGAGGATGAAGTGGAGGAAACGGGCGTGGACGAGGCTGTACTGTTGAGCTCCTCGGAAACAGAGTGTGGTGAGTTTCCTCGGTTAGTTTGTCTGACAGAAGAGAAGGAGGGAGCTCAGAGGAGTCAGCTGACTCCTCTGTATTAGGCTACAGGATAAATAATCAATCTTTATTTATATAGCATTTGTTACAATCAAGATTGTCTCTAGCCGCTTTACAGAATCCCAGGGCCTGACCCCAACAATCAACAGTGGCAAGGTAAAACAGGAAGAAACCTTGAGCAGGACCAGGCTCATGTAGGGGGACCCTCCTGCTAATGGTCGGCTGGGTAGAGAGGGAGGAGAAAGGGGAGGACAGATAGAGGAGAGAATAGGCAGAGATCATGCAAGTACATTAGTTATGACAAGCTGTTAGTATAAGAGTTGAGTATGTCAGTGGGCTCGGAGGTTAGCACACAGTTATGAAGTTGACGATACCTGTAGACAGATACAGAAAGAGGGGGAGAGAAGCAGAAAACTACACAAGAAAATGTGTTCATGACATCATCACTGACATACTAGGGGAGAGGAAGCCATGAATGGGTGACAGAAGCCTGTCAGGTGATCGTCATGTTTCTGGACCCCGGGCAATCTTGCCCTATAGCAGCATTACTAAGATGTTAGCGTGATAAGTAGACAACCCTCAAATTATGATAATTAGTCTGTCTAGAATAATAACTAGAACTACAGAATTACTGTGGTATGTGCTTTTTCAAAGAAGAAGGTTAAGTTTGATCTTAAAGTAGAGATGGAATCTCCCGTACCTGGACCGGGAGCTGTTTCCAAAGCAGGGGGCTGGTAGCTAAATGCTCAGCTCCCCGTGTGAACTGAGTGCTTAAAGGTGGAACGTCTTTCAAAATCAAATCAAATCAATCTTTATTTATATAGCGTCTTTTACAATCAAAATTGTTTCAAGGTGCTTTCCAGAATCCCAGGGCCTAACCCCAGACAAGCAACAGTGGCAAGGAAAAACTCCCCTTTAACAGGAAAAAACCTTGAGCAGGACCAGGCTCATGTAGGGGGACCCTCCTGGTGATGGACAGGTAGAGGATAGAATGGAGGATAGGAAGAGAGGAGACAAGACCATGACCATGACCATGACCCAGTGGGGTGACAGAGGTCTGTCAGGTGATCATGTTTCACCTAATGATTAGACGACCCTCTAAGTATGATAATTTGTCTGTCTATGATAGTAACTGGAACTACAGAATTAGTAACAATAAGCTTTTTCAAAAAGGTAGCTTTTAAGTCTGATCTTAAAGTAGAGATGGAGTCAGCCTCCCGTACCTGGACAGGCAGCTGGTTCCATAGCAGGGGGGCCTGGTAGCTAAATGCTCGGCCCCCATTCTACTCCTAGATACTCTGGGAACCACAAGTAGACCAGCATTCTGAGAGCGGAGCGGTCTATTGGGCTGATAAGGTATCATTAGACCTTGTAGGTCAAAAGAAGGGTTTTAAAAATTATTCTAAATTTAAAGGGCAGCCAATGAAGAGATGCCAGTACAGGAGTTATGTGATCTCTTTTGTCAATACCTGTCAGAACTCTAGCTGCAGCATTTTGGACTAGCTGGAGGCTTCTCAAAGAGTTGTTTGGACACCCTGATAATAAAGAATTACAATAGTCCAGCCTGGAAGTAACAAATGCATAGGCTAACTTTTCAGCATCATGCTGGATCAATAATGATCCTAATCTTTGCAATGTTTCTCAAGTGAAAAAAGCCACTTCTAGAGACTGTTTTAATGTGAGTTAAAGGACAGATCTTGGTCAAAAGTTATTTCAAGATTCCTCACAGAGAGAGTAGATGCTAAGGAGACACCATCTAGAGCAGTGGTTCTTAACCTGGGTTCTATCGAACCTCAGGGGTTTGGTGAGTCAGTCTCAGGGGCTTGGCAGAGGTCAAGACACACACCCAACTCATATGATTCGTGATGATATGCCCTGCTTGGCCAGCATTGGTTGCAGGTGATCATGCTACATTGCTTGGCCTATCTGTGCTCAGTAGTCAACGTGTGACGGTTGTGATGGTACGTCATGTGATTTCTTCCTTAATATTTTAATCCATTCATATGATGTGTCCAGCAAGAAAAGAAAGCATTCGGATGAATATGTACAATATGGATTCACATGTGTAACAGATGGGAGTCAGCGTCCTAACTGCATGATTTGCAATGCCAAGTTCAACAATTCAACTGTAGCACCTACAAAACTAAAGGAACAATTGGTTAAGCTGCAGGGAGAAGGGGAATACAAGAATACAACACTTGCTGAATTCAAGGCAAAGAGAGCCAGATTCGATGAAAAGGCTACTCTTCCTGTTCTCGACTTTTTTTTTTCTCAACAAACTGATCCTCACAGCATCGTGCAAAATTGCTTACCTTAGTGCATATTTTTGTGTGAAACTTATGTTTTGCTAATTGTGTTCTTTGAACACGGTGTTAATGCACAGTTCATTTTGTGCACCAGTAAAACATGAATTTGAAAAAAATATATATCATATTTTATTTTTCAATAGTGTGTCATCAGCATAGCAATGAAATTTTATTCCATGCTGCTGATTAATATTTCCTAAGGGAAGCATGTACAAGGTGAAAAGGATTGGTCCAAGTACAAAACCTTGTGGAAATATGTGGCTAACCCTACTGTATGAGGAGGTCCAGCAGAACCAGCATAGAAACAAGTCTGTGATCTTAAGCTATAAGAAGATCAATATTAAATAAGTCCAGACTTTTACAGGAACTTACAGTAGCTGACCTACTGTTTGGTCTTCAAGACATTGACGTGGACTTTAACCACAGATCCTCCACTGTTGTTGAAACAGGCTGTAAATGACTGAAGTCTGGCTGTCTGAAGTGGAGCAGTCAGCTTTTCTGGTGTGTTGGGACCATCTGTAAAGGCTCCAGCATAACCTATGGGATCAGCTCCAGGTTCTGCTCCTTTCAAACGTTCATGTAATGAGCCGATCTTTGATTTTTCCAGTGCCAGTCAGCAGGACATCTTCAGCTGCTCTTTTGTTCAAGTCTGTGTGACAACACCTGCCGATGTGTCTTAAGGCTTCATGTGTGGTTCTGCAGCTGCGTTTTAGGCTCCGAAAGGTCCAAACTGTCCTGTAGCAGCAAATGACTGGACAGACAGAACATATCAGCAGGACTGGCTGGAGCTTGAACCAACAGCCTTTTTTGAATATTTTGTATCTCATGTTCATCGTTTTACATGCAGTTTTTTTCTCTCTCATGATTGTGGTTTTGATTAGATAAAATGTGGGGTTTTTGAGGCTTATTTCAGGTTAGAATAAACGGTTTCCATCTTCTGAAGCAGCGATGAGCTGGGGACACTGATGTGCTCCTCTCTTGTGCACGTGTGTGTATGCGCATGTAGTGGAGGCAGTGATCACAGCCCTTCAGTTGCTGCTGGCAAGAATCCTTCAGACAGACTCCCTCCATCGTTGTTTTCCTTCAGCCTGTTTCTAGTTTCTGAATATGAAGTCTTCGTCATCAGCTGCTGTGTACTTGCAGCTCATCCTGCTGATGTCTGCATATCTGTGCACATGTCCACGTCTGAGAGGACACGTAGTGCTGGGGGCATGCCATCTTGGTCCAAGTAGGGAATCCTGATGAGAACTGTTTTCATAAGGGTCGAAGTGATGGTTCAGCTCTTCTCGGTTAAAGTTTCTGAAATTGTGAATGGAGAAGAGAAGGAACCTGCCTGAAAGCATCAGGTGGTTTAGATACCAACAGATGAGCTCTGGTCCATCTGAGACCTGTTCTGACTCAGTTTGTCTTTACCAATCAGATGTGGAGGCAGAGCCGGCAAGGGAGGCAGGCGAGCGCCCACAGAAGCGTCGCTGTTTCTGGGAGTACAGGTGTGCTCGAGAAACGGCTGCAAAGAAGAAACTGGCGGGGGATGTGCACTGGTCTCTGTCCTGGAGCTCCAGCACCCTCCCTAGCACACTGTATCGCAGAGAAGGTGAGAACCACCTTGAGTCCACCTCTGACCCTGGCTGCTCCCACTGTCACATCGTGCACAGCACATCACCATGGCGACACACCCGGCCACATGTACAGAAGTAAACGTGGGTCCCCGCCAATAGCTCCTCCGGCTGTTGGATGAATTCTTGTCTTCTAATTCTTTCAGGTAAAAAGGGGCGACGTAAAGCTCGTAAGACTGACGCCAGTGACCTCACACCGAACCCACAGAAGCTCCACAACATCGGGGAGCAGCTGCAGAAGCTCAACACCGCCATAGATGGCATGGGCCCCGTAAATGAGCTGCCCGCTGTTGCTCGAGCTCGCTCCCGCAAAGAGAAGAATAAGCTGGCCTCCAGGTAGGAAACCTTCAGCAGCTGAAGGTTCTGGTTGATGTCAGCTGACCTGCTCATCCAAACCAGATTTACACAGGTGGCCCTTTAAAAAAAGCAACCTTCTCATGCAGAGAAAACACTTTGGTCTTAGAACTGTTAATAAACAGGAAGTGCAGGTGTGTATCAACAAGCAACAGGTACAGGTTCTGATGTTGTGCTCCCGGACAGATCAGCTCCAACACCACTGGTGGGCGGAGGTAAATGTGTCCTCCTGGGATAGGGGCACTCTTGTTAACGCCATCGCTCAGGAACTGTCACACACGTACTGTATGTGGTGACGTCTAACAACATGCTGTACCCTGACAGAAAGCTGCTGTTGGTGGGTCCAGAGTCCGGGCAGGAAGCTTCAGTTGTCGTTTGGTTCTAGTGGTTATAATGGTTTTAGTGCTTATAATTGGTTCTAGTGGTTATAATGGTTATAGTGCTGATAATGGTTCTAGTGGTCAGGATTCTGGTGGTTATATTGGTTCTAGTGCTTGTAACGTTATAGTGGTTCTGGTGGTCAGGGTTCATCAGACAACCAGTGTCGTTGAGCCCCTAACGGAGGGAAGCAGAGCACAAGAAGAGAATGATGAGATGGATGGAGACAGGATGAAAGGATGAATAGAAGGAAATCAGAGCAGGACTGAGGAGGGTCACAGGGAGTTCATCTGGGGGGGGCTGCTGTGGAGGCATGGAGACAGAAGAGGGGCATTCTGGGAATTTTTGTCCCTGTACTAAATTTAAACAAGAGACAGACTCAAGATCGGATAAGAAACAAGGAACTGAGATGTTTGTACTTCATCCTTGCATCTTTCACTTCATGTTTACATTAATAATAAAAGAATTTCCTCCTCACATGCACACACACACACACACACACACACACACACACACACTGTCGGCCATTTTACAGATGTTACTTTAGAAAAACTAAATTTCACTGGTTTTAGTCCTTAAATGACTCAACTTTATTCAGGAAATGAGTAAAAATATTATTAAAATTAGAATTGTTCATGTTTTGAATCTAAATGTATGAATAAGTTTTACGATGCACTTATTCTGGCTCAAACCTGAAGGTTACCTTTTATCAGGAAAATAAATAATTCGATTTTCAAGGTTCAGGTGATTTTAACTGGTTTGAGGATGTGAACTAAAATAAGAAGATGGGGAGGCTGAGAAGATGGGGAGGTTGCTCCATTATCACAACCAGATCCAGACATTGACTCCTCCTTTCCTCTCCCTTCCCTCTCCCTGTCCCTCTCCTCTCCTCCTCTCCTCGCCCTATCCCTCTCCTCCTCCTCTCCTCTCTCACCCGGTCCTCCTCTTCCTCCTCCTCTCCCTGTCCCTCTCCTCGCCTCCTCGCCCTATCCCTCTCCTCCTCTTCCCTCTCCTCTTCCTCCTCCTCACCTCTCCCTGTCCCTCTCCCCTTCCTCCACTCACTTTCCCTCTCCTCCTCCTCTCCTGGTTACAGGGCCTGCCGGCTGAAGAAGAAGGCCCAGCATGAAGCCAACAAGATCAAGCTGTGGGGTCTGAACCAGGAGTATGGTGGGTGCTTCAGGTCTTGGGTTTACATTGTGATTGGCTGATAAGTTCAGGGTTTAATTACTTCCCGTTAGTAGACAGGTGCTTGAGTCTGACATCTGTTACTCTTCTGCTTTCTTCATATCTTTGGTTCTGGTCCAGTTTCAATTAAGAGACCAAGAACCAAAGCCTGATGTTTGTGTTTCTGCTCAGATCATTTGCTGGGAGCTCTGCTGCGGATCAAAGAGGTGATCCGACGGCGAGTGGAAAACGTGGACGAAGATGAGTCGGACCAGCGAGGGATGACCCAGCGCCTGGAGGACATCCTCCAAGAGTCCAGTGGTGAGAGAGCTTCACGCAGAAGCATCTTCTCAGAGAGACACATCACAACTGAGTATTTACAATGCTGAAGGGCCTCGGCATAACACTGAGGGAGGACCTGTCTTTGTTTCCATGGTGACTGCAGGTCCTTTAGTCGCCGGGCGGACCAAAGACTTTGTGCAAAGGATATTGGCGGCGAGTGCGGGTGGTCAGACCCAGCACAAAGAGCGGGATGAGGCAGCGGGCTAAGTTCTCCCTCCTCCAGTTCCTCCTGTCATGCCCTCCACCTAAGCTACCGACAGCGTCTCACCTCTTCCCTCATCTCCTGCCCTCCTATCTTTGAGAAAGAGGTGGAGATGCTGGAAGGAAACAGGAGGAATTCAGATCGTCTGTCCCTCACCTGATGTCCCGCAACCAGCACCAGGCCAGAGCCGTCACCACCACTGCCGTGTGTGTGTGTGTGTGTTGGTGTGTGTTGTGTGTGTGTGGTGTGTGTGTGTGTGTTGTGTGTGTGTGTGTGTGTGTGTGTTTGTTGTGTGTGTGTGTGTGTGTGTGTGTGTGTGTGTGTGTGTGTGTGTGTGTTGTGTGTGTGTGTGTCCGTCCTCTCTTCCCTGTGTTTGTCCCAGTGTGCCTCTTAATAGACATTGCACTGTTTTGTAGATGATCATGGTTGCTGTTGGGGGGGCTGAGGGTGAGTGTAGGGGAGGGGCCTATTGAGGATAGAAGTAGAGCTGAAAATGGAAGGAGCCTGAGGGTCGGAGGACAAAGAACCTGTGTATGAGTTTTGGGCTCCTGTGGAAGAAGCTCTGCGTGCCATTTGGTTTATGTCTGCCGCTGAGATGTCAGTGAGGGTAGCAAGCCAGAGGAGCTGTTGATGGAAACAACAGCCTGTTTGTTTTGGAGCTTTAACCCCATTTAGTGAAAGCAGAGGAGAGCAGAGAGCAAAACTGAAAGAACTAACTGCACCTTAAAAACAACCAAAGACATTGTCTGAGAAACGCTGGCACCAAATCTCTGCTTCCTTGTTTTGATTTGACAAGTAACTGAAACATACCTGAGCAGAGCAGACTTCCCTGTATGCAGCACAGGCAGGCAGATAGATGAGAGGCATGTCCTCCATGCCCCCCGAGTCCCCCCTCAGCCCCTGACCTGATCATGTAGCGCACCTTCCTGAACTGAAACCACAGTAGAGAAGAACTCTTGTAGTTGTAGAAAGCAAATGACTGTTTTACTTTGGTGTTTCTGTTGTCATTGGCCCACTGAGTTGGCGGCGTTTGAGAAATTGCCTTTTTCCTGTGGTCTTTGTCGAGGCTGTAGACCAACCTGTCCGGGGTCTCTAAACATTGTTGGACGTTAAAGAAGTCAAGGACCTTTGAATTGCACTGTGGTTAAAATCACCTTGAGCATCTTCAGAGGATGTTTCACACCCTGCTGAAGATCTGTGGAGGCGGGTTTGACTGGAACTCGCCGTGGTGCTGGACTGGTTCCAGTATGGTGCTCCTACTAATGCAAACCTGAGCGCTGGAGGTGTCTGCTGAGAGGTTCCTGCCTGTTTACCGTTCTAGACTGTTGGTTTGCAGAATGACGCCTTCCTGAAGTGCCTGGAGCTCACAGGGACCTGACCTTTGACCCCTCACAATACACCTTCCGAGCTCGACCGCATTTGACTTCACCGAACGAGAGGGTGGAGACCCAGCATCACTATGCGACCCAGCGTCGCCGCGTCCCAAAGCTGCCTGTCCCCTTAGAAGGAACTTCCAGTTCCAGCCTAACTGTGAGGAAAGGCCGACCTCCAAACGGCTCTGGTGGATGGAAACTCCAGCTTTGTGTAGCTGCTGTTTGGACATTGTTGGCATATTTGAGGAACAGAAAGAGGATTCCCGATGTTCCAGCGAATGCTCCCCCCCTCCCACCACCAGCAGGACTTTGACTCCACATGGTTCTCTTCCATACACCACACAACATGCAGGACGTTTTTCTGCCGTGTTGCTGTTGAAACCATGAATCGGGACGGGCTGATTGGCTGTAATGAAGAGTCCTGTTTGTCTTGATAGACCTCCATCTGAAGCTGCTCCAACACTTGGAAGTTCTACTACTGATCCAAAATCCAACATCATTGCGGATCTTTGTTGTCTCGGGCTGAGACGACAGCGCCGTTTACACGTTCTTTAAAGCTTTAACGGGAACATGAGGAAGACCACGTGACCACTGCTCCAATCACCCTGACTAAACTGGACCAGGTCTCCATCATGACCTCATCATCGGCAGCCTTGCTGAGACATTCTGGTGGTTCTGATCGTTGAGGGTGGATTGTTGGTTCTGTAAAGAACAGAGTAAAGAAACACTAATACAGATGACGACGGCCCAGTTTGGTTCTCCTTCAGAGTGAGCTATGGGGCTGAGAAGACAGAAGCAGTCAGCACAACTGGTGGTACGCCGCTGCTGCTGTGCCTCACTGCTCACATTGTGGGAGACATTTGGGCCTCTGGTTTGAAGGTGAGGAGACCAAGGGGGACATAGCCATCGGCCCCGTTGAGGGATTAATTCCTCTGAGACCTTTTAATCCACCTCCTACGCCCGCTGTCAGGGCGTAAAACACCGTTGGTTGTGGCAGCCTGCTTCCCCTAACCTCCACTCCTCTGTAGCTGACCCTGTGGAGCAGACAAGGACGCTCCGTCTCAGCTCTGCACTCATTCACATCCTCCTTGGTTATTGATGACTGATGGGAGTATGAACAGTAACAGGATGTTTGATGGACCCTTCCCCAGAAAACAGCCTTAAATATCTTCTTATAGATGTTTGGAAGAGAAGATGCTCACTAAAGATACTGACACTGCCAGACAAAGTGGCTAATGTTGCACATTTGATTGTTCTTTGTGGAATTTTGTACATTGTTGCTCCATAAAATTGCTTTAAATTGAATTTTTGACATCGTCGTTTCAGTCTGAACACAACTTGGGCAACGTCTCGTTCGACTGCCAAAAACATTCATTTCCATTTTTCTGGTTCTGTCGTTTGAGCAGCTTTTAGTCGGTCATTTCTTATCTGAAATGCTGCTTCGATCCACCTGGATTCCAGTTGCATGGTGGGAGGAAGAGGGAGCTCGACACCATTCCACATTGTCATATTCTGTACAGGACCCCCCCCCCCAAACATCCCATCTCTCTGTAACCCAGTAATTGACAGCAATAATTTGGACCTGTTAACATGTCTGTATCCATGACTCCATCTCTAAATAACCTTCAAAAAACAATGAGTACAAAAAAAATGAATAGATCCAATAAAATACAGTAAGTGCCGTACAAATGGAAGCCTAATATTTTTGTTTTTGTGCGTGTACTGTACACCTGTATAATGTATATTTTAATATTTATATGCCGCTGTTGTATTAAAGTATATTTTTAAAATACAAATTATTCTTCATTGAACTCGTTAAATGGAACACTGCAACACCTCCTCCTGGCCGCACACGGGAATTGCACCCCCGATTTAGTTTCTACATTTACTTTATTACTAGGGCGGAAAATAGTATTTTAATGCAGATTTGATAAATAACCTGCATTCTGAAGACAGATTAGAGAACAGGAAATAAACCAGGTTTTAGTTCCATCAGGATCATTTATTGGTTCAGATTCATTCACATTGATGTCAGTGGTTCCGCAAGTAAAAACAGGAATTCTTCCCTTGGCTGGTCCTCCCGACGATGGGAGGACACCCGCCTCTCAGTCCTGAGGAGTCGTGAAGCATCGGCGAGCTCCAGACAAAAACTGCAATGTTCATGTCTCTCACTTCACCTAAAGTTTAAATTTAATTAGCATCAGTACAATTTGGACAAATCAGCAATTTTGTAAACAAACGAAGTTGAAACAGTGATGACAGAATTCCCCCCAGATTCATGGAACCACATCAAGCATGATGATGAACCATTTCGGGCCTCTTGTACAGAATCTACCGCTTAGATGACAACATCAGTCTGCTTTGAAGAAAATGTCAGAATGGACTTCTGAGTCATTCAAGTGTGAGCATTATAGCGAACAAATGTGGGAACGACCAAACTATAGTCACTAAATCCTTTACAGTATACAGTAATGATCATAAAATTGTTGGGAACAAGAAATTCACTTAAACTATAAGGAATGTATGGTCAGGATGGGCTCTATGCCGCTAACCTGAGGTGATGAGATGGATAACAAAGAATGTTTATATTTTGACAGTTATGTTTATAGTTTGACATGTCATGTTAAATTATATCAACGATGAAATGGATATGGTTAAAACATTCAAACAGTAAACAAAGATGTGAACATAATCGATTAGGGAAACATTAGACATGGTGATACTGATGTGGCCTGAGGAAACAGCAATGTTAGCTTAGCTTCGAGCCTCTTTGGTCTCAGCATCCACCTGATCTGAGTTTTTGATGTTTCGCAGCTTTTAATTCTTCATCTTTAACCAAACAGCGTGAAAAAGCACGACTTCTAAAATGACTCTTGTTCACACAGAGGGAAGCATCTTCTTCAGTTCCACCATGGTGGAGATCATCCACCAACACTGCAGTTATTTTGTTGTAGCATTTGAAGCTCAGTCAGACGATATCAGAAGATTAAGATTATGTGATCCTCGTCAGACCATCAGTCACCTGTTAAGTGGGTTCCTTATTTGGTCTCTGGGTTCAAAGTTGCATCAAAGAAATCCACATTCCATGTTTGCACGTTACCATCGCGCCTCAGCAGCAGCGTCGTATTTCTGCACCATCTGTTGCCCTCATGGGAGGAGTGCCTCGCCCTCTTCAGCCCAGAGGAGGTTCAAGGCTTCTGCCTGGCGCTGCTCTCGCTGGTGGATCCTACGTAGGCGCAGGATGTAGAGCAGGATGGCGAGCAGCACCACCAGGATGCAGAGTGACAGCAGGTGATGGTTGTAGACGAAAGAGGAGCGCAGCCAGCTGGAGTGGCTCTGGCGCAGCGTTTCCTGCTGCAGGTCCCTGCCGGGAAACACACATGCTAACGTTAGCTCTGGATAAACTGCAGAAACATCTGGGTGTGATTCTTCGCCCACCTGAGAGGCAGAAAGCGGGTCTTGAACAGGATTGCTCCCAGAGTCCACTGCACCTCCTTGTTGTAGACCAGCTGGGCTGTTTTTAAACTGGGATAGTTAGTGGGGAACCGGAAACCTGAGTGCAGAACCTCAAACATCCAGGCAGACTTAAAGCACTGCTTCCTGTGTGAGGGGGAAGTAATGAGCAATGGCTATAACCTACATTAAATACGTGTGAAGTGATGAACTCACTTGACTCTGTCGATGTCGGCATGCTGAGAGAAAAGCCTGTTTTCCAGCCGCTGTTTCAAGGTTGACCACTTGGTGGCACAGTAATCCTGTTAAAACGCGACAGATTAAAAAAACCAAAAACACCATTTTAAGCCAAACAGCAGCGAGGTGGTGGGAATACCGCAGCAGCTTTGGAGAACCTCTGGCTGTTGTACTGGCCCCCCAGCCTCAACACGTCCTCCGTACAGTAGAAAAACTCGGAGAAACCGTAAAACTCGCTGTTACTGAAGTTGATGGGAGCCTGAAAACACATCAGCCAATCAGAGCTCAGCATCCTAAACAACCTTCCCGACAGGCACCCTGTCCGTGGCCTCTGAACTCTTCGGACCTGGTAGACTCCACCCAGTGACATGGTGCCGTTGTGGAGGCCCAGGAAGGGTCGGACCACCTGCAGACAGCGGGTCCAGTCCCCCTGGCCCCTCAGCTGAATGGTGTGATTGTCCCTCACCACAGAGTCCGACAGCCCAGCCGGCAGACACGGGTCCAGGTATGGCTTGTCCAGTGAGGTCAGAACCCTGAACACACATCAACACCGGTTAGTGAGGGATGAAACCATGACTGAGCTTCGGCTCTGGCAAGAGTCCAACCTCAGCCCTTATTTTACTCACCTGGTGTCTGCCAGAGTGGCGTTGACCAGCTGGTCCTCATAGCGCTGCCTGGCCATGTTCCCGCCAAAGCCCAGGAAGGTGGTGACGTAGACTCGGTACACGTGCTGCGTGTGCTCCACGTCACAGCCCAGGTTAAACTCTGCCAGGACACTCTTGCCAGCCTCCTCCTGAAAACAGCCTCTCAGAGGTTACTTGCATCCTTTCTGATGGCAACTTCCTGCCTGTTCCTCTCTGATCCGTCAGCAGGTTTAGAGTTATGCAGCCCTTTACCTCCTGTGGTGAACTGAAGGTGATGGCACTCGGCACCTCATACGCAATTTGCAGCGAAGCCCCGCCCATGTCAATGATGCCCACTGTACGCCGCCTACTGATTGGCTGCTGGCTCTGCGAGCCCGTCATCACTTCCACTGTGGTGTCCTCTGAGAGACGTAAGAAGCGCGTGTTTATCTGGTTACCATCAAATTCTGACGTTAGCGTGACCAACGTTGCACTCACCCTCATCGGCGTGATCGAAGCGGCCCAGCACAAAGTTGATACCGATCCATGCATACACACCTGTGGGAAAAACATGCACATCAGCAAGATTTTACACTTCATTTAAATAAAAATGCACCTCTGACGCGGCATACTCTCACCTTCCTGTTTCCCTGAGATGACCTCGGCGTGGGAGCGAGAGAAGAGGAAGTCGAACTCCAGGGGAATGTCGTTGACCAGGTCCTCCAAGATGGCGGCCTGCTGGCTACAATTTCCCATAAAGGAGGAGATTAAAATCTGTGTTCATACTTTAATCAGGGCATATAATCTAGTTTTATTGTGGAATGATTTTAATGTGACGCCTCCTCTGGCTCTACCTCTCTGGCAGCAGCCTCATGCCTGCCGTGCACAGGATGTAGACAGGCGTCTCCTTGTGTTTGCTCTGGGGGACGTGAGCAGCGGCAAAGCTCAGGAGAGGAGAGAGGTAGTCGCTGGCATGAGATGGCGTTTGAGCCAGTGTGGAGATACCTGAGGGTGGGGGCGGAGTCAGATGTGGTTACAAGTGCAGCTGTCAGTTAAAGCTGAAGCTAAAACTAATAAATGATGTCGTTGAATGAGCAAAATATTAAATATTTTCTAGAGATCAACCATCACTGTAACTGATAACAACGCTCCTGCAGCCATGTAGATCAGGCCTGGCCAACCCGCGGCTCCCGAGCCGCATGCGGCTCTTTGCCTGGTTTCATGCGGCTCTAACGTTCATATCGAAGTTTGGGTTTGTGTTTTTTTTAATGTGCGCGTTCGCTTCGCTTGAGTTCAATACGGTCTTTCGCCAAAAGCGCATGTGCGTTAGATGAAAATACCGCAAAGTTTCTCAGTAGGGACAAGATCTTTTGAGTAAACAATTAGTGTCAGGTTCGCCTTCAAAATGGCAGGGAAAAAATGCACAGCCAAACGAGAAAACCTGCAACAAAGCTTCGTGACTCGGTTCCGTGATCTACAACTGAAAAGGCCACAGATTGCATTCCTCGCTTTAATGTGGAGACGCACTGTTGGAAAGCCCCACCAGTCACAGATGAGGCTGCAGCTGATTATCGATCTTTGTGAGGAGGACCAACTGAAACCTGCTTTAAGGGAAGGGGCCATTGAGTTCTGGAAAAGTGTGCCAATGGAAAAATATCCCAATGTCAAACGGGCTGCGCTTAAGATACTGTCAATATTTGGGTCAACATACGTCTGCGAGTCTGTTTTCTACCCTAAAACACGTGAAATCAAAGCATCGATCTGTTCTGACTGACACCCATGTGAAAGAATTGCTTCACGTGGCAGCAACTGAATACAAGCCAGATTTGAAGAAGATTGTTCAAAGCAAGGAATGCCAGAAGTCCCACTAAGCAACATGCATAGTAAGAGAAAATTATTTTTTTTTAATTATTATATTTTTGTTTGTGGACTTAGTTGAATTGAGAGTTTGTGTGTGAAGAAGTCAAATTCTGTCATTATCATGTTGGTGTTTGACATTTACAATAAATCTGGCTAAGCAGAGGTCTGTGTGTGTGAGGAAGGGGTGAGGTGATGTTCATGTGTGCCCATGTGTATGATGTGGCTCTTTGCGGTAACACAGTAAAAAATGTGGCTCTTGGGCTCTGACTGGTTGGCCACCCCTGGTGTAGATGAAACCAGATTATCTAATCTGCAGCAGCCAGCAGGTCTATCAGAGACACTGCCAGCTCAGCGTGTGAACACAAACAGCTGCCATCTTCTTTAAACCGCAGTCAGAGTAGCGGAGAAGGACTCGTCCCTCTCAGACACTGTCTCACCGGGTTTGATCTTCTTGACAACGGGGGCGCGATCGCGGTCTTTCATCTGTCTGATGTCCAGCAGTGTGTGAGGGTTCCCGTTGTGGGGGGGCCAGTAGTACACGAAGACCCGGGAACCGCTGCTGCCACAATCCACCACCACCCCGTAGTTGAGGGCAGGGTTAGTCACATCCGTGGCCTCCATGGACTCAGCCATAGAGATGTACCTGGGAATTATAAAGCATGAAGTTAAATTGACTTTCTTCTCTGTGGTTTGACAACAGGAGCCATGAAACTGATCAGCAACTCATCTTCCACCAGCCGTCACCTCTGTGTAACTCCTGTAATAGACTAAAGGATGATTAACTAGCTCTGTTTCTGGTCACATCACCCTTTGACCTGCAGGCAGTGGCACATATGGAAGTCTCTCAGGAAAACTGTCAGAAAGACTGTTTGTTCTCACAGACTGTTGACAGAGTTCCAGTCTCACTCCAAACACACCAGAGGCAAAACAGCCGATCAGATGGTTGAGCAGCAAATGCTGGATTGTTGAATATGAAGGTGTTTTTTTGTCAGGAATTTCATTATGGAGCTCCTCACGGCTATCAGCTTTACTCACATGTTGACTCGGGCCCCAGAGCGTCGCTGTGGACCCCAGAGCTGCCTCTGATAGACCCCAAGAAGGAGGATGAAGGAGATGATGAAGAGGAGGAGCAGCAGTAGCACCTTCTGCCGAACAGCACAGCCCAAAGACAGTAGGGACACGCTGCAGTAACAGGAGGCCGGCAGGCAGGAGAAGGTGATCCTGTGAAGGCCCGACACAAGCAGGAACCATCATCTCTAGAATCTTTGGGATCAGTCATTCTTTGATTTGTACTTTTTTCACCTTGCCATAGAAAGTCAACGTCCTCAGAAAGGCAACATATCCCAGTTGTCACCTCATGATGGTTCTTACCTAGAACCAACCTGCAGAGAAGGAAAAGAGCAGATGGTCGCCTTTGCTCTGCTCACGTTTCTGCATTAGTAGGATACTGACAGTAACTACTGACAGAGATGTACAGCCTCGCTGTTTTACCGTCACCTTCTACAACATAAAGACAAAACACGCGACCCGGTCGGAACAGACGAATATAAAAGCTTTCCACGTTCGCCGCAGCAACACTTTACTTGTGTGTATAAATCTGCAGCGATTCTGCTACGAGCCAGCTAACAGTCCACTGAGCCGATGATCTGTCACACACGTACCGTTACAAGCGGCCATCACGGTCCAGACAAGCAAATCCAGCGATTCTCCAACAGGAGCCGCGGAAATGTTAGTTCCTCTTCACTTCAGGGCTTTTTAAAGAGAAGATGACAAAGCGACAAACAGGAAGTGACCAAAGAGCCCGTGGACTTCCGTGCTGATCCGCCTGTTACGTCACTGGGCACATTTCTTACCGTGTACTTCTGGTGCGTTCATGAGTATAGGGATAAAAACAATGCTTGGTATAAATAGGGACCGATTCCACTGTTTTTGACAATCCATCTTATTATTAAAATGATTGAATAAAACACACAACTTAGCATGAGACTAACAAGGGTAAAAGTGCAGCACGCCTCAATTATGATGTTTAAACACTATAAAAATAAACTTTGAGTCGATGATTGATAATGACAGAGGATCGCTATGTGTGAAGCGCTGGGTTCAAAAATGTCAGTCGTTTACACAGTTACTGTAATTTTTACGTAACTGTTTTTACATTTTGACGAATTTACACGGTGCAACTGTAACTTACTTCCCGTTACAGAACCGTGACTCCCCCTCTTCTCCCATTTCCACTTCCCGCCCCCTTTTTAAGTCTAAGCAATTAAATGACTACTACTTGATTGATGATTACATTGTCGAATCAGAATTGAACAAGCCTCCCATGTGACTTACAGGTTTACCAAACCCATCCCGCCGGTTCCGCTGACAGTCTAAGCACATCTGTGTCCCGCGCTGGATAAACGGTCCGTCGGTGGCTGGGGAACGGTTGCACTGCTGGGAAGGTTACACCAGCTGGCGGCTTGTACGTTTTGAAAATACCCCACCTCTGTCTTGAATGGAGGCAAACGGCTTCGTGCCCCGACGAACGCCCTTGGAAACACCGGGCGTAGACAGCCGGGTGACCAGCGCAGCAGCCGGTGCAGAGTTTCGATGGTTGGGCGACCGGGCGATGGAGGCCATGGGGGAGTTTAGCAGGTCTGTTCCACCGAGAATAGCGGGGGCCCAGGATGTGGGCCCGGTGTTACATCGAGCGTCTCCTGACAACTCGACCCCTGTGGAACCTGAAATAGACTATGAAGGACTGCCTCAGGGAGTCGCCACCAGCACTCACATGCTGGCCGGAGCCGTAGCTGGAATCATGGAGCACTGCCTTATGTACCCCATCGACTGTGTTAAGGTATGTGATCAATGCGACACTCAAGGTAATTTATAGCATTTAAGTAAAAGTCAAGACTTCAGCCACTGGTTGCGTAAGCTAGCTAGCCTGCTAGGTTGTCATGTAGGCCTCAGTAGAAGCCTGCGCTCGACATGCTAACAGAGGTTAGACAATTATTAATGTTATCCGCAAGAAAGTTAGACAACACAGGCTAAATAAAGTAAACTTCTAAAGTGGGACAGGTGTGCTTAAATTGACGCATCCGTTATATTGTAGTAATTCTATACACTAAGTTTTGTTAATTAGTTTCCTTTCACATAGACTTGCATATGCTAGCCTTCTAGCTCAAGTTCCCTTTCTTGACGAACATACGTCCTTTATCAGACGCCTGAAAGTGATCCATAGTTTATTTATGCTTATACAAAACAGAAAAGCCACAATAAATCGGCTCCGAGTTTCACATTAAATATGTACCCAGACAGCGTTAATTAAAACTGCGCAGTTCTTTACACGTCAGTCAATGTTCTCGTCTTTGGTCGTAAATAATTAACATTTGCTTAAATGGGGATTAAAAGGCACAATAAGTTGTCGTCGTTCTTCAGATGCTGACTGTTAAGCTGCTTACAGATAACCTTTATCAAGGATACAGGTTTTATTTAATTCCTGCATCAGTTTGTATTCAGTCATTCAGGAAGAATTAACTGGAAACTTTTCTCACCATCATTCAGTTCCTGGTCAGGTGATATGAGGAACAACTGGATTTCTGTGGGCTTTCAGTCATGACAAGTTGCTTCTCAGTGTTTTAGGTTTAATTGCTTTAGGCCAATGTTTCCATGACATCTCATCTGATGTGATCTCCTGATATAAAACTATAATAATATTAATAATTATGATGAGCTGATGAGGAAACGCACGTCACCACCAACTGGAGCTAAATGAAGTAGAACCTGCTGACTTCCGACTGGAAATTCTCTTGTTTCACCATCGGTGTTTCCTCAGACTCGCTGCTGCAGGTTGGGCAACTTTTCTGTTTATGTGATGTTTGTTTTACCCTTTTGTCATCCCAGAATTTTCCCCGGTGACAATAAATTCTCCCTCATAACTCAAAATGTTCGGCTGCAGTTTTTCTACATCTTGGAATTATTGCCAGTGGGTGACGGAGCACATTCCATTGGAGTGACCAGTCCTTCAGGGATGTTTTCCCTCTGTAGACAGAACCAGCACCGGGAAATGTTGCACACAGCGACGATTGTGAAATCTCAGAGTTGCACCATCTTTGTTTGAATTGCTGAAGATAAGAGAATTGCAAGATAAAACATTTTTTCTGAATTTGTTCATGAATGTAAAAACTGGAAGTAGCAGGAAAATAACCAAAGGTCCCCATGGATGCTTTGACCCACTTTGCTCATGGTGAAGGTTAAACTGTGATCAGGGTTTTATCTCACCCATTCCAACCTGTGAGCATCACACTCCTTCCTACTCGGATACTGAAGAATGGTGTCAGCCCAGCTGCTGTCAATAAAGGTTAACTTTGTGTTCACAGACTCGTATGCAGAGCCTGCACCCACAGCCAGGAGCACACTACCGGAACGTGACGGATGCTCTGATGCAGATCATTCGGACCGAGGGTGTGTGGCGCCCAATCAGAGGAGTAAATGTGCTGGCGGTGGGAGCGGGGCCAGCCCACGCACTTTATTTCACCTGCTATGAGAAGATCAAGTTCTCTCTGAGTGACGCCATCCATCCCGGTGCCAACAGCCACTTTGCTAACGGTAAAATCCCCTCCATCAGCACAAACACACTTTTGCCAAACTATTTCTCACAAGATGCTTGTGTTTCCTGTAGGAGTGGCAGGCTGCATGGCCACGCTGCTGCATGACGCCATCATGAACCCAGCTGAAGGTAAAATGTCTCACACGGGTGTATTCTTTGTTTAAATACTGCAGTTCCACCATTCAGACGTCAGGGGGCGCTCCAGCAATAAACAATAATGTGACTCAACTTGAATTTACAGGTCGACCGTTTTTTACTCAGTCCGCAGTTTTCCTTGTGTGATGTTCCTTCCTCTTGGTCTTGTGACTGTCCTGCAGTGGTGAAGCAGCGGCTGCAGATGTTCAACTCTCCGTATCGTGGCGTGCTGCACTGCATGGGGTCCTTGTTCAGGCAGGAGGGCCTGGCCGCCTTCTATCGCAGCTACACGACCCAGCTGACCATGAATGTGCCGTTCCAGGCTCTGCACTTCATGACCTACGAGTACCTGCAGGAGCTCCTCAACCCCCACAGACAGTACAACCCCTCCTCCCACATGCTGTCGGGCGCCCTGGCCGGAGCCGTGGCCGCCGCCGCCACCACTCCCCTCGATGTTTGCAAGACCCTTCTGAACACGCAGGAGGCTCAGACCATACATGTGATGCAAACGGGGGTGGCCTCGGCCTCCGCTGGTCGCCACATCTCAGGCCTTGGCGAAGCTTTCCGGGCCGTGTACCGGATGGGCGGCATCCCCGCCTTCTTCAAAGGCGTTCAAGCCCGAGTGATCTACCAGATGCCCTCCACGGCCATCAGCTGGTCCGTGTATGAGTTCTTCAAATACATCCTCACCAAGCGGCAGCATGATCGGCGGCTCCACAGAGACGCAGATAAATGACCTCACCGCCACAAACTTCTGAAGTTCCAGAGCTTAAAGTGAAATTCTATTTTGTTTACTGAAGTCTGTTAAGCGCACAAGGTTTAGTTAGCAGGTAAAAACACGTCTTCCAAACAGAACAAGAGGCTGATGCTGCATTCTGGAAGGGCTGAGGAACACATGATCTCTCCCTTAAGAGTCGAGTTTGACCTGTTTCTCTCTTGTCCGTCTGGCTCCATATTTCTGCTGTTATTTCTGGAGCTGAATCTGGAAGCCCCCCCCCCAAACACCAGAGCTCTCGCCTTATAGTGCTGACTTACATTTAAAGACATTTATTTTTTATATGTATTTTTTTAATTTTGAAGAACCCAGTGACTGATGAGAAAATAATGTCCTCAAAGCTGAGATTCAGGGCTTTAAACAGATCCAGAGCCAAATCTGATCTTTTACCTTGACTGTTTTGTTGGTGGCCACAAGGGGGCGCACAGCTCCACCCTAAATCTAGTGTACATGAAACTAGTCAGAATACTGGTGCCAGTGGTCAGAAAACGGGTCACAAACTCCCTAATTTATCCTTATATTCACACTATTCCAATGTTTGAACAAGAAGATAAAACAGTAAAAGTGCTGCATTAATTATCCCCTTTGCAGCTTGAAGGTCTCTGAACATTCAGAACGTTATTGCGTCTATGTCACACCTTTTTGCTTCTCTTTGTTTTTGCACTTCACCACTAGAAACATTAACTAAACCATAGAAACCAGTAAATGAACCTTTCAGTTAGCTGCTGATGCCCAGAGCACAACTCCATCTATCAGCTGATATTTACGTTTAAAACAGCTTGTACATAAATGATGTAAAGTGAGCCTGTACCAGCCAGAGCTGAGCTGTAGATCAATCATATGAGGAAGGAAGCAACTTTTAATGTCTGAAGAACCTTTGGAGCAGAAAACCAAAGATGGCAGCGGAGGACAGGAAGTGGCGCCGCTACTGTAAAACTCTGTTTTTGTGAATTGTAAATAAAGTGGCAGCTCCTCGCAGAAGCAGGGTCTTCTCTTGGTGCTGCCTGCACGAGTGCCAAGAGAACTTCACCTGTGTCTCCTTGTTTCCTTAAGGGATCAATTGGATCAGGAAGATCCTGACCATTTTTGGTTTGTGAGAAACCAGGATTAGACCTGCTCCAGGGCCCCACAGAGACTTGCTGTCCTCTGTCAGCTCTGGTTTCACTGGCCCTGTGTTTCTTGTCCCTCCCTGTGGCCTACAAGCCCCCGCAGCTTCAGTGAGCTTAACCGGTAGCTGATCCATTAGATGGATAGGAAGGTCTCAGGAGCAGGGGTCGGGCCCTCAGGTGGGGGTTGGGGGGCCAGCAGCGGGCTTGGTCAGAGCTGAGGTCCACAGCAGGTGAGACTAAAACATTCTCGTTACCTGATCCACCAGCAATGAAACGGCATCCTCTGTTGGGGGTCATGGGTAAAGGTGGTGGACTCAGAACAGTTCTGGAGTTTTGAGCATCAATGGCTATTTTATAATTTCACAATCATAGTTTTGGTCCTGCAGCTCAAACCTTCAGAAACTGGAAACTCTGGGTTGAAACCAGAAGCCAGACTGGTGTCCTTTCGGTTCAGGTACATCAGTAACAAACCTGCGTAATGTTCAGAGAGACCCATCTGGTACCTGCAAGCAGAACTGGACCTGGATGTCCTTGCGACAGGAAGTGAATCCAGTGTACCCCCATTAGGGCGTGGCTTCAGACATCCTGGATGGAAGGGGTCGTTAATCAGCCTGACATACAGGCACACCAGAAAATAGCCCTGACCCCACATTTCTCACCACACCCTTCCCCCCAAGGTCTCCAGATTGATCCCAAATCAGATTTACTGACAAATATCCAAAGTTTTATATATAAAAACCTCAGAAATGGAATATAACACACAGACATGCTGGTTAAATCACCTTTACACACTGTTTATGTTTCTAACGAGATATTTTTTATAACTGACCAGGTTCAAATGGAACTTTCATTTGTTTTTTTGATAATCAGATATAATCTGTGTTTTTCAGTAGAAAACTAGATTTTTAATTAACTATTAATGTTCCTGCTAATGTTGCTGGATATTAGTGATAAACCAGGAATAATAAATGTGTTAATACTGAAGAAAGCTGAAGGTTTCTCAATAATTTTAGTTGGTGAAAAAAAAATTATCATTTAATTTAATGCTAGATGGAGCAAATAAAGCATCTGAGGTTTTATCGAGCCAACTAGAAAATAAACATCATAAATTAGTTGCATGAACAGAATTTAGATGCAGTAAATTAATGTGTGGATATCAGAAGTGACACGGCCAGACTCTCCCAGCTGCTGCGCATGCATGCACACACGTACACACACACACACACACACACACACACACACAATTAATGATTCTAATGATTTTCAGTCTCACACACACACTTCAGAATTTATGAGTGTTATTGTCAGGGTTGACAGTTTGGGATAAATCTCCGTGGGGAGCATCATCTAAACATGGCGCCCTCGTGCATCTTCCCAGAAACAAAACTTTTAGACCCAGAACGCTGCAGCAGCATTTGGATGGATGTGGAGCACTGCATAAATATTTAGATGTGTGGGGCTGATGGACGAGCCCAGCACCCCACCCCACCCTCCTCCTCTTCCTCCCTGTCTGCCAGTGCTGCACACAGGAAACCAGTTAAAGAGGCTGCTTGAGAACATCCACAGCCAAGATCTCTGACGTCAGACACTGAGGAGCATCTAAGGAGTGTATGAGGAGCATCTGAGGTGTCACTTTCTCTGTTGCTGGATTTCTCCCACGGGCCTCAGCGGCCTGATGTTCAGCAGAGGTTGGACGAATGTGGATCTTAAATTAGGTCATTTATTAGAGTCTATTAGTTCTTGCAGAGGCTGCACCAAAGAGGAAATCTGTCCTGAGGAAATCCAGCTTCTTTTTACAATTTAGAACACTTTGAAAACTGGCTGGGGAAGGTGGAGATGCTAAACTAACAGAGCTTCCTGTTTTAGATGACCTCAAGCCCAGTGGACATCAGCTCACTGCCATGGATGTAATAAAGCTCCAGACTGATAAAAAGTTATTTTAAAACCCTGATAAGATTTACCTACACACACAAAGCTGTCAGGACGTCTCTCATCAGATCTGAATTCTGCTGCATCTCCCCAGAGAATCCTTCTTCATCACCACACAACAGACTCAGATCCAGGAAAGGTTCAGCTCTTTGGCTCTTCTCTCCTTCCCTTCTTCACTAGTTTGGTCATCACCTCGAGGTTTCTCCACCAGGGGGCTGAGGAGGTGTACCGATGGACCAGACAGGCTGGTCAGACTGGTTTTAATGGGCTCCAGTCTTTGCTGTTCTCAGTGAAACTTGGTTTTCTGTTATTTGACCTCAGCATGGTGTGTGTGTGTGTGTGTGTGTGTGTGTGTGTGTGTGTGTGTGTGTGTGTGTGTGTGTGCGCCTGTCAGGGCCTGTCAGGCCTCAGTGCTGCTGCTGGGCCTCCGTGGTGCAGCAGACATTCTCCAGCCCAGTGGAGCAACAGCATTAACATGTTTTTATTAGCCCCAGCAGAGCCTGTGGGAGATTCTGGGGGCAGTTAAACTGATAAATTAGCACCAATACCCCCACTGGAGTAAAGACACAGGCTGCAAATGTGACAAACATTTAAAGTGGATGCAGACAACAGTCGTCTCTCTCACCACTCCAAGAGCTGCTGCTGTTGTGGCTAATGCATGTGGCTAATGCTGGCAGCTGTTCGTGTGTTCCTCTTTCTTTCCCTGTTGGCTCAGGAATCAATGGATCAACACAAGGACCAGTGTAACCATGATCAGTAGTGAGCCTTTGATGTAGCTTTGATTGTTTTTTCAATTAGAAGTTGCTGTTCTTTTACCTCTGTTGATCCTGTTGCTACTCCTCTTGGTGCTGTTATTGCTCCTGCTGCTACTGTTGCTAATGTTGCTGCTGTTGCTGCTACTGCTGCTCCTGTTGCTGCTCCCATTACTGCTTCTTCTCCTGTTGCTCCTGTTGCTGCCCCTATTAATCCTGCTGCTCCTGGTGCTCCTGTTGCTTCTGTTGTTCCTGGTGCTCCTGCTGCTGCTGCTTTTGCCCCTGCTGTCCTTGTTGCTGCTCTTTTTGTTGTTCCTGCTCATGTTGCTCCCATTGCTGCTCCTGCTCCTGTTGCTGCTCCTGTTGCTGCTCCCATTGCTGCGCCTGCTCCTGTTGCTGCCGCTGCAAGATTATTGACCTGTGGACGTCTCTCTGGCTCGTCTTTCTTTGTTCCTGCAGCCTCTCAGCAGCTTCTCGACTCCTTCTCCTCATTACTCCTCCATTACCCGGAGTTGCTGTTGCCGCTGCTGCAGTTGCTTCGAGGCTGTTTTGTCCCAAACAGATTAAGATGTGAATCAGAGGCGCAGACTTGCCGTCTGAGGAGGCTCCAGATCATCTGATAATCAGGATTAACTCCGATTTAACTGGATTTTACAGCAACAAACTGCGATAAAAGTTGTTAAACTTCTTTTTCGGTCATAAAGAACCTTTTTCATTTACTTCATTGCATTTAAAAACGAATGATTTATTCAAACCGTTAAAAACTAAAATAAAAACTAATTTATGTTAACTCAGGCTTAAATTAAAAAAAATCTTTAAACATTTCTGTAAATATCAACAATCGTTTGCTCAATTTTTAAAGTCTATTTTGATTTAAATAACTTTTTTTCTTTTTAGAAAGAAATAAACACCGACCCGCGGATTTAATTAAAATGTACATTTTACCTTTTTAAAACTGCTCCAAATGTTTGTCTTTAAATCTATTAATACATTTATTTTCTTTAACGTTTGAAATGCATTGACGCTTAACATAAACTGAAATGTAAAATATGATCACGTTTTTTGCTTCAAAATTTAAAATCAAACATTGATAAAATACTCGACTAGACTTATACTACTACTACTACAAATAATAATAATAATAATAATAATAATAATAATAATAATAATAATAATAATAATAATAATAATAATAGACTATGAATTAACATGATTACCAGAGAAAAATACTTACATTTAATTTAAAAAGAAAGTGTAAAACTTCAGACAGAAACCTTCAGTTGTCAGTATTTTTTTTCCTTGGCATGATTTGCTGTTATGCTTTAATAAATTAATTTTCTAACGCAATGAAAAAAAAATATAAATTATTTTGGGAGTAATCAGGGTTATACGACGTTGTGCTTATTTCCCAGGTGATTTTTGGATGAAGCCAAAGTTTAGGTTTTTTTTTTTTTTAATTGTGAATATTTGCGTCTGCGCTATTTTCGCCGCATGTATTTCCCTGATCAGACCTGTGAGAATAAAACTCCCTCTGAGCTGAAATAACACTATTATATATAACACCCCCCTCCCCCCTCCTCAGCATCTCTCCCCCTCCCCGCCACTCTAAAACTCTCCCGTCCATTTCCCTCATTTGGAATAAATGGTGAAACTTGTAGCAATAAAGGCCTGTCCTTTCACACGCACGCCTCCCCGCTGCCTGCACCTCCAGCCCGGCTGCCCTGAAGCCTCCCGGCTGGGGTCCTCGGAGCGGCCGAACAAAAGCCTCCTGAAGGGGAACAAAAGTGAGCACATTTTTCCTGCGTGTCCCTTCTCCTTGCAGAATAACCCGCTGCCTGCTGCCTGAATTGGGAATATTAGGACGTCAATCTCACGGCCCCTGCGCGCCTTTGTCTTTGTTGAGTGCCCGGTTCTGCCCACCACGCACCTTTTGTCCGAGTCCAATAAGAGCCATTATTTCTGTCTCCCTCCGCGCGGCTGCAGCTCGCTCTTCGGGCGTATTTAAGGTGCTTAATCTCGTCCTTTAAGGACCTCAAATGGAGAGAAACCTCTTCCTTTCAGGGCTCCTGGCACAGGGACAAAGCGCGGCTGGCCCGGCCTCCTCCAACAGCTTTTAGCCCTGTGATGAGCAAAATTTACCTCCATCAAGTTCATATATGTCCTGCAGCAGACTAGACAGCTTCATTTAGGAGGTTTATTCAACATCTTTATTAATGAAGATTATGATTAATTATTTTGTGGACAGAATCAAACACATCGCCCTTTTCTCTGATTTATTTGATAGATGTGAAATAAACTAAGACAAACATTTGAAGCAGTTAAAATATACATGTTTAAAACATTCTATTTGTTTTTTAAATTCAGGAGCAGAAACCCGCAAACGTGGGTGACCCCGGCCCTCGCGCTGGACACGTCAGCCTTCAGTCTTCAGCCCTGCGCGCGCGCACGTGAAGATGAACAAAACGTGAAAATCCAAATTTTGAAATTGATTTAGTGTCAATGGCAAAAGCTCAGCATCGCTTCACGCTACGTTCGTACGTACACACGCAGGTTGTTTCGCACGCACGACGGAAAAAAAACCCGTTTGGAAAAGCGTTCCGAGGCTACCAGGCCCGGATGCCCTGCAGGGAGCCCTGGCAGGGAGACACCGCTGGTCCCTGGTGCGGCTGCGGTTGCGGGGAGCCGCTGAGACTGCTCATGTTGCTCAAGTTCATGTTCATGAAGGCGCTGGACGTGCTGGAGGGGGGCAGCGCGGGAATGCTGCTGTACGTGCAGCTGTAGTTGCTGTTGTAGGCCGGGCTGTTGTATGTGTATGCCGAGTATCCGTTGTAACCGTACGGGTTGGAACCGTACGGAGCCGCCGTGTAGCTCTGCGCCCCGCCCAGACACGGCTTCCCGTCCCGGACCAGGACCGGGACGGCGACGCGCCGCGGAGGAGGCGGGTGGTGCTGGCCCGCCGCCTCCAGGGATTTGTCCTGTCGTTGCCGTTTGCATTTGTAGCGGCGGTTCTGGAACCAGATCTTCACCTGGTTGGAGGTGAGTTTGAGGGTGGTCGCCAGGTGCTCGCGCTCAGGCGCGGACAGGTAGCGCTGCTGCTTGAAGCGTCGCTCCAGCTCGAAGACCTGAGCCTGGGAAAAGAGGACCCGGGGTCTCCGCCGGCTTCGCTGCTTCTGCGCTGGTCGATCCGGGTCGCCCTGCGCGCCCTCCGCTGCCTCCTCCCGGGACACAAGACCACAGCTCTCTGGGCGCAGACATGCAGAAAATATTGACATTTGAGCTCCAACCACACATGTGCAAGTTTTTGAAATCAACAGACATAAAATTCAAATATTTGTCAAGCTCGCCTCTGCAGACACACACTTCATGTTCACTTTGAAACATTTATGAAAACAATGAGCCGACTTTGTTCTAAACTATGAAGGAGCGGATATAATCTGTAAAGTGATCATTATTAGTATTAATTATTAAATCCAAGCAGCATCAGATGAATGTGAGAAATCCACCTCTAACATCTTTTCTCTTTAATCTGATCCAGTTCAGACTTTACTGTTCGTTCTCAGCTGATTTGGACGTCCAGGTAGTTAATTTGTTAATTTGCAAAATTCACATTTTACAGTCATCCATGTAAACTATTGACACGTTCCACAATAGAAATGCGGGCTGTTTTTAAAGAACAATTTTCATTTGTTTTAGCTTTTACGCTCTAAATGTGTTTCTCTGCGTGTCAGTTTTCAAATATGAATAATTTTATGAATGCGTGTTTGTGTAGCTGGATTTTCTCTCTTGCATAAACGCAGGTTTCCATATTTCTAATCATTATTATTACTGATGTTTCATCAGCTGGAACTGGCAGCATTTTCCTGCCGCCTTTGTCTTCTGTCTGAGGTTGAGGGTCCACTCACTGCTCTCCTGCTCCTCCAGCTCGGTGGGGTCCAGCTTGGCTCCCTCTAGACCGGGATGGACATACATGTCCGGGGACAGGCTGGGCTCCGCGCGGTCCTCTTCCCGCACCGCCAGCGCGCTTAAGTACGCCAGGTTGTCTTCTCCCTCCGAGAATGAGGGGCTGTCCCGTTGCACCAGCATGCAGGACGGCGGAGTCTGGAAAGACTGCTGCTGCTGCTGGGAAGAAGGAGAGCCGGTAAGCTGGATGTGGGGTCGGTGCTGGAGCTCCAGGGTGGCGGACTGATGCTGCTGCTGCTGCTGCTGCTGCTGCTGCTCCAGCTTCAGGATATCCTTCACAGAAAACGGCGTGGAGGTGAGCGGGCTCTGCAGCATCATGTCACCCAGCTCCGGATCTACAGCACCGAGGAAATGGAGCCCGCTGAGTAACATGCACTCCTTGTTTCCTTCCGTGTCCTCTCCTCTGGCAATCAACTCAGATTAAGAAGCAGGTGGCGCGTTGAAGTCCTGGGATCCCTCATCGCGACGGAAACGCATGAATTAGTCCCGGTTGTGTCCATGCAGATCGTCTCTCTGCTCAAGTTCTGTGGCTGAGTCTCTACCGGGGCGGTGGAGCTGCGCCTCCTCTGCCGTCAGGGGGAGGGTCGTGTGAGCTGGAGAGTCCGTGTACGCTGGAAGGAGCTTTTGTGAAAGAGTCACGCAGATGGAAGGTGGAGCGAACGTGACGTTCCGGTTGTGTTTTTGGAATATGGAGGACGGAGTTGTCTTCTTGGCTTTGCGGCCTGTTTGTTGTCAGTCTTGTTTATATCTGCTGGTTACAAGTTTTCCTTATTGTTCGCGTCATCGCTCGGACCTGTGTGAGTAAATCTGTGCGCATCCGGAGGTCACTTTGGTGGCGCGTCAAGGTCAGATGTCAGATGTGGAGACAAATGCTGATTGTCTGTCTCAGGTTAACCTTTGACCCAGGTGGCGAAGATCAACAGATTCTTCCAACATCCATCTTGGTTGGGGAGGAACAAGGACGCAAACTCTCAGCAAAGGCTTAAACCCGCCACCGACAACCCCAAACCTGTCCCACCGTCCGCCCTGTGGGTCGGCAGCTGCTCTCGAGGGTCTCAGCGGACTCTTTATCGGCTGTTGTATTAATAACCACCCGGAGCAGATAAACAGGGCCCCACGGAGCAATTAAGATTCCTCCAGGAAAACTTTCTGACGTTTTTAGCTTAGCCTATCTGTCCTATCAGTACCCCCTTTCCCCCCCCAGCGCCCCCAGGTGTTGTTACAGGTACGAAAACTACAAATCTTTAACAAAATTAAACCCACATGTATGAATTTATTCTCTATTTAAAATGCACATTAAAATTAAATCTGTAATTATTTGTGGTTAAAATTTAAATGATTAAAAAACATGTTGAAGAATCTTCACCAGCTTTATTTTTAAAAAAGTTCAAATAAAATGTTTGACATTGTTCATGAGCTGCAGCAGGAGAAAAATTCAGAGTTA
Source organism: Takifugu flavidus (assembly GCF_003711565.1). NCBI lineage: Eukaryota > Metazoa > Chordata > Actinopteri > Tetraodontiformes > Tetraodontidae > Takifugu > Takifugu flavidus. Next base: position 7,836,924 of record NC_079525.1, read on the forward strand.
ACAAAGCTTCACATCGATGATGGGCCTGAGGAGAAACGTCATGAGAAGTTGACTGAATCATCTTCACCAGTTCATGATCCATCAAAAAAGAAAATAAATTATATCGCAAAACGATCAAGTCCAAAAGCGTTTAATCATCTGCCACTTTGCGCAAGTTTGCTTTAATGAGCAATATGTCTGTGTAGATTCTCAATGAGCAATGATCAATAATGAGAATCATCAATAATGGAAACATGAATCAGGTCCTCTCGGTAACGTCATCTTTCTGATCAGGTGATCAGCTGATGGCGTGCACGCGCTGTTGGATCCTGCTGCCTCTGCGTGCGTGTGTGTGTGCGCGCGCGCGCAAATCTATGCGGTTCCCCCGAGACTCCCCGGCGACTCTCTCCATCCACGTCCCATCACGGTCCGCGCGTCCCCGCCCAGCGGAGCCGAGCAGGCGGCCTGTGTTTAGACTGGCACGCGGCCGCCTCCATTTACTTTAAATAAGCATTAAATCCAACGACGCCAGGCTGAGCTGTGTTTTCTGACTCCGGAGCCGCTGGAAAGAAAATTAAAAGTGTTTTGGTTAACGTGAAGTGACGCCACGCTTGTTCTGGGACACCGGCTCCAGATCTGGCTTTGACGGAACTCCAAGAATTTAACACGAAATTCAGAACCGCGAAGGTTCTGAAATGAAGGCGCAACACTTGAAAGCGTCTCTAACGTCGAAGAGTCACTCTACAGGAATGTTCCTTTGTTTGGCCGCAGAAAACCGCGCGTTTCTAAAATGACAACATTCTACAGTTTATGACATCTGTATGAGTTCAAGATGGACGAAATCACGCTCACGCGGGCCGAACCTTCACTCGGCCCAGCTCAGCAGGGACCGGCTAGTTACCGCCCCGACATCAGCCTGTCTGAGGAGAAGGGCGATTCTGGGTTAGTCTCCAGGCCCACAAGGTCTGGTGGGCCAAAACAGAACCTTCTGGTTATGGTTGGAACACACTCACCTGTTCTGTTGTAGGGTTTTGAGCGTAGCTCCGCGTCCAATCAGGTTGAGGACCCCTGATGTTTGTCAAGCGGAAGTCAGTGTTTTATCTGCATCCAGGAGAGGAGGAGCGGATGAGGAAGAGGAGGAATCTTCATCTATTACAATAGGAAACTTTTTCACCTGTGAGTCTTAAACAGGTTGAGAAACTTTTCAGGGTACAAAATCAGAACAAATAAACCTCAGATTTAATCTTATTCTGAACAATTAACAAAAGTGCGTGGGCGCGCGCGTGGGTGTGTTATCGACGGAGGTAACAATAAGAAACGTTACACCTCCAGTCTGCTGTCATGGAGGCGCCAAGCGGCTCTGGATGGAGGGATGAAGGAGGAAACATAATCTAGGCCCGGCGCGCGTGTGTGGATACGTGCGTGCGTTTGTTTCACGGTGTTGTTGTTTGATGACATTAAACTTTTCATTTCGCTTAATAGGATCTCGGTGTTTTATCCCCCTAATATTTCGGATTTATCTCAAATTGTTCAACGGTTCAACATTCAAATCTGTTTATCCCTGCGCGTGAACGTGCGCGCGTCTGATTGCCTGCGGCTCAAAAGGTGCATGGGATGTGGTGTTGCGCGTGCGCGTGGTGTTGATCTCGCCGAGGCATGCAGTGACAGCCCCATCAAAGCGTCAGTGACCCGGAACCACGAGGAGTCTGCCTGGGCACGACCAGCACGCGCACACACGCCGACTATTCGGGTTTCTATGGAAACCAAGTCAAACCTGAAATGAGGTTTCAAATGGAAAGCTGGCCAAAGCTTCCGTGTTGGGCCTCCTGGATCTAGGGCCTTCTGTGTGTGCGTGTGCGTGTGGGTGTGAGGGGCGGAGCTGGTCTAAAAGGCTTGGAGGGGGGTCCTCTCCTGAAGCCTCCACTTCAAGAGGAAACCAGTGCTCCCAGCTCTAATTTATGGGAGCTGATCTGGGATCAGCTTGTTTCAACAGAAGCTGGTTGCGCTAATTCGAACCAGCTTTTATTGGATTCATTTTCTAACAGTTTAGTTAGGATGATGAATATTTATTCCGACCTCCCCCCCACATACACACACACAGACACCTCAGACCTGTATATAAACTGGGGGGCGTTAGTGCCTCCCGGGCAGACACAGACTACTCCATCATCCCCTCTGCCGCACCATTAGAGACGCTTTTTGCTCTTCGTGCGTCTTTATCAGCTCCCTATTTTCTAAACAGCGTCCAGTCCGGCGGCTTCACAACCTGCCAACGGCTTCAGCTATCACCGGGAGGGGGGACGCTACTCCGCCACACATCAAATCAAATGAGGAAGCTGACAAGTAAAATATACCGTCCACTATAATAAGTTCGCTGCAAGCTTTTTTTTATTTTACAAACTTATATATATAATTTTTTTTATAAATATTATAAATGTTATAAAATAAAAAGCAAATAAAAGTGGAGAAATTTAGATAAAGTGTATCTTTTAAAATATTAGAGAAAATCATTTTTTCTTCGAAAAAAGACTAAAATTATTTATGTTTTACATTAAATTTGGATTGTCGTAAAAGTATTGCCAGTTGAATCAGTTCAAGTTTAGTTATTTCTGCTCAGTCCCCCAAGCAGCAGCAGAGAAAGTACCCACTCACCCGACCTCTGTCAGCCTGATCTCACAAACGTTCCCACAGGAACACAAATGATCATATGATCTCGTTCTGAAATAAAGTGTCAGAGAATAAATGTTTGTATTTTAAAAGCCTCCATTTGTAATTAATATCTCTCAATAAAACCCTGAAATAAATAAATTAATTAAAAATAAATAAATAAATAAACAGAACACCTCTGAGTTCTGATTTGATTTGTTCATTTTACGGGCAGGTTTGGATCGTTCCATCGTGAGCGCCCTCGTTGACCTGCCCACAGCGAACCGCTGCTGGGCTCCCAGTGTTTGGGTGGAGGAAAGGGCCTGTTTCCTGGATCAGGCTAAACAGGGGCCTCCAGAGAGTCGCACTCAGGCGGGACCGGCCGCTCCAGCAGGACGGACACCGGCAATAGATCACTGCGACTCGCGGGGGCCCCAGCCGGGCCGAGGTTCACAGCTGGAAAGGCTCCAGACCGGGGGTGTCAGCTCCCCGGCACCACCGCTGCTTGGCTGTTTGTCATCTTTACGCCCCCTGGATGACAGCAGGGTGGAGGGGATGATGTTTATTGCTTCTCAGGGAAACTTCCTGCCATTAACTTTCACTTTCACTTCCAGAAAGGAAAAAAACAGTTTGATTCAGTCACTAGTCAGAAAGCTTTACTGGGAGACATGAAACCAGTCAAACACAAAACAATTAAACTCCAACCTTGCAGGTCATAGCTGCACAGTTTCAAGGTTCTGTTGGGTTCTGTCAGAATTCTGCTGTGTGCTACTGTTGTCTCAGGAAGATTTGTTTGATTAAAGTCTGGAACAATATAAAGTTCTGTCAATCCATAGCAGAAGCAGCAGGAGATGTTTACGATGTCCAACAGCACAGTTTAACCAGTACTGGTCTCAGTACTGGTCTCAGCTCTGGTCTCAGAACTGGTCTCAGAACTGGTCTCAGCTCTGGTCTCAGAACTGGTCTCAGAACTGGTCTCAGTTCTGGTCTCAGCACTAGTCTCAGCACTGGTCTCAGAACTGGTCTCAGCTCTGGTCTCAGTTCTGGTCTCAGCACTAGTCTCAGCACTGGTCTCAGAACTGGTCTCAGCTCTGGTCTCAGTTCTGGTCTCTCATGTCCAATTCTGCACCAGTAAGTCCTAATTGTTGCAGATGTGCAGCAGTTCTGCTTCCAGCCATCAGGTGTCGCTGCTCATGTACAGACTAATGTTGACAGCATCAGTGAGGTCATCATTTTAAATGACTTTTTTTGATTAATCCTGAATTCCGTTTGCAGACGAAGGCAGAAAAACAAGTTTTCAGGCTGTTGACAAACATGAGTGAACCTGAGCAAGTCTGTACATATTGCTCTCTGTGCCTGTTTACTGGTGTGCACTGTACCACCAGGGTGTGTGTGTGTGTGACTTGGCTCATGTTTCCTCTCTGAATTTGATGCTGTAACTCATCCAGTAATTCAGCTTAATGAGTCTGTTCAACATGTAATTAGTGTGAGATGTGTGTAATAATGAACAGTTTAAGGTGTGTGTGTTTCTGTGTGTGTGTGTGTTCGTGAGTTTCCAGTAAACATGTGAACTGAAATGCGTGTCAGCATGACGCTCTTGTAAAAACTTTAATTTCAGCTTCGTTGCTAAAACAAAGTGTGTAAAAATCATCCTTTACTTGATTTTATCTTCTTGTTTTTTATCAGTTCTTTCTAATATTTAACATTTTTGTTTTGTCATCTGAAACAAAACTCAAACTTTTAATTTTATGGCCGAAATAAAACTGAATAAAATCTGCTTTTAATAAAAAATACAAAGCAATGATTATATTTATTATAATTTTTACAATTTAATTATCGGTTATATCAACTTTTTAAAATAGTAGAATGTGATTTTCTATGTATTAATTTGATCATCATCGTCTGATCCAAATTGTCAGGTTGTTGTTTCAACCACAGTTTTAATTGTTTGTGTAAAAGCAACACTGACTATTTAGTCAACTTTGAATGTTTGACACCTGATGGACATGGTAAACATGTGTGAAACTCAGTGACGTTTCCCCTGAACAACAAAACATCAATCAGCTGTACAACAGAAGAGAGTGTGTGTGTTCAGTGGCCTGTTTTTCATAACATCAATGTTCTGGTTGAGGGTCAGTGAGGACCTCAGGATGGTTGAAGAGTGTCTGGGTGTGTTTTTGACACTCTGCTATAATTAGACAGTCTGCAGATAAATAATTCAAGAGGAGAGTGACAGGATAGACTTTTACAAACACACACACACACACACACCACACACACACACACACACACTCACACAGTGGACAGACCTGTATATGATGTGTGCAGTAATGTATTAGTGCACATATAATTTAGTTTGTGTGTAATTAGTGTGTGTACGCGTGCATGTGTGTGTATGTGTGCATGTGTATGTTTTCATTTGATGGGTCTGAACTTCAAAAGTGTCGGCCATGAGACAGCCCGACGTCTGCAGCCGCATATTGTTCTTCTATCTCTTCTAACTACAGAAAAAACACAAACTGAATGATGGTATGATTCTGTGTGAATACAGCCAGTAAGACTGTTCTGCCCTGTGTGAAGACTCTTCTTTTGTCTCGCATTACAGCATTAAAGTGGGTGGACTGGGTGGATCCCCCTGCCAGTTGCTGGTTCCAGTAGATGTCACCAGGCTTCCATCACAGGCTTCACATTCACACATCAGTCGGAGGAGGTGGTGGCTGATTTATTGAGTTCTCTTCCTGTAATCAGGGTTGAAGTGCAGACTACTTGCTAGAGTTCCTTGACTGTGGAGGCTTTTCCAGGTCCCTCTGGAGACAATCGACCCCCCTCCCCCCAATGTCCTGGTCCTGTGCCTGACCTTGACCTCCACTATCAGTGAACCCCTGATCACATTAAAAATTCCTTCCTCTGACTCAGCCGCTTGCTGCTCTTCCTTTACTGAAGAGGGTCTTTGACCTGTTGACGTTCCAACACTTCCTGCCCTCCTGGACTGGCCCGGGCACCTGTGGGAGCTCAGCTGTTACAGGATGTGGGAAACCACAAGAGTCCCCTAGGATCGGCAGGCACACAGGCACAAGCAGGTGTGTAACAGTCGGGAGGCCTGTGGTGCTGACAGAGGTGGGAATGTTTGTGCCCAGCAGGAATTTCAGTTTCCCTGAAATATTCGGCATGTTTGTTGCAGCAGACAATAATGATCCATTCACAGAGAAGCTGCCTATAGCTTATGCTAACAGCCTAGTTAGTTTTACACATTTTGGAGTCAGTTTTGAATGTCCAACTGGGCAATAAGATGGAGGTCCGTCACAGGTGCAGGAAGCCCCCCAGATGTGACCTGAGAGTAGCCTTGCCCTCTTTATGTAACTGGAGACCTTTGTTAAGCTAGCTGAGAAGGCAGAACTAGCCCAGGCTAAAGCTGTCACGTAAGCAGTGGGAGCAGGATTTAGTGCAGTTTGTCTGTCAACTGTTGTTCTGCAGTTGACATCAGCTTCGGCATGTAAAGATGCTCTTTCTCTGTTCAGAGCTCAGTTTTCCAATTATTCACACTCAGATGTTCTGGGTGCTCAACATACATTCAGGATTTCACAGGCCATGAATATTTGGAGCTCAGTTCAGATTTTCTTTCTGGACGTTCAGGGATTAATGTCTTTTTCTCCAGAAAAATGAGTGGGAAACTTGGGTTTTTCCTGTTTTAAATGAAAAATTGTTTTTTTCCTGTTTCATAAATGAGCACGAAGATTTTAATGATGCCAAACATCAGTGTGCCCCCACCACAGGTATTTGTGCATGGTAACCTCTGACCTCACTGACCCCCCCCCCCCCCCCCCCCCCATTTTTAGATTTGAAACTCCGGTTGCTCTCCTATTCCTCTGCTCTCTCCATCTCCTCTTCTTTTACACATCTGTCCATCAGCAGGAGCCCCCCCACGACCCTGGTCCTGCTCAACGGTTCTCTATGTTAAGTGTACCTTTTCCTGTTGTTATGTTATAGACGTGTTAATAAAGCTGTGCTAAATTGTCTGAATGGTTGGTGATGTTGGACCATGTCACAGTACCCTGTTGTCTCCACATGGACGCAGGCAGTTTCCAGTTTCTTCCATCGTCCTGGTCATCCATAACCTGTCACCATAACATTTGTCATCTCTGTCCTATATACCAGCTAACCCTGATGGAGATGTTGTCATGGAAACACACAATATCAAATCATTTGTTTTAGTGTTGTTCAGATATGGATCCATTGTATTCCTATTCACTGGTTTCACTGGGTTTTGCCCATAAACATTTAGGTGTTTATCTCCCATAATCCTTCACATCCTCCTCTTTCTTCTTCTCTTGTCCAAACAGGTGGCGTCCTGCAGGACAAACACCGTCCTCCAGCTGTAAACCTCCTAAACGCTCCCCCGTTTACTGCCATGTTCATGACCACAAACACAAGGTCATGGAGGGGTCGCTGTGGAGATGGGAAACTATTATGGGAGCTATTGTGGTCGTCCATAACTCATGTGACAGGAAATTGTCGTGTATCTGCGTGTTGGAAAGTCTGTTCGTTTACACAAATCTATCTATAGACGAGCGGCTGGGCCTGATTGATTGTCCCTCTGACAGAAACACATGGAGACGACTAAAATGCACAGAGACGATTGAAACACACAGAGACGACGCATAATGATTGATTGCCAATATTTCCTTTTAAAGAAGTTTGATTGACTCTGAACTAGAAGCTTTAAAGTTTTATTGTTGAAACACAAAGAGAAGCAGTCAGTAATGATGATGAGGCTGTGTGTGTGTGTTCGTGTGTGTGTGTGTGGTGTGTGTGTGTGTGTGTGTGTGTGTGTGTGTGTGTGTGTGTGTGTGTGTGTGTGTGTGTGTGTGTATGTGAGGCCTCCTGACCTTCCAGCCAGTAAACATTGTTTCAGAGGGATGGACTCAGGCTGTTGCTGCTCCTCCTGTGGCGTCTTCGTCAAAATGACGATCTGTTATTGGAGCGATGCCGCGGCTCCTCCATCACATGCTGACGCTGTAAATAAAGACTCTATGGCCCCGTAAAACACATCACACTCTTCTCCAGGAAAATGCAGGACACAAAACTATACAGAAACATTTAGATGGTGACGAGTTCTCTCTATCTCTCTCTCTCTCTCTCTCTCTTTCTCTCTCTCTCTCTCTCTCCTCTCTCTCTCTCTCTCTCTCACACACACACACACACACACACACACACACACACACACACACACACACACACACTCATCATCATTACTGACTACTCCTTCTCAGTGTGTGAAATCTACTTTTACAAGTGTTTCGAGTTAAATCCATGAAAACAGATCAGATTTTTCATTATGTTGTATTTCAGTTTTATTATTATTATAAATATTAATTACCGTAGTTAATATTTTTTTATATTGATATTTTGTGCATTTGAAATAAAAGAGAAATCAGTTCATAATCAAACATAATTTGGTTATTCAAATGTCAAGAATAAGTTAGATGTAAAATTAGAAGTTTTCCTTAAAATCTTGTAATGATAATAATAATAATTTAAAATCCAGATAATTTAATGTTATTCAGTCCTGAACACATATAACTGTTAATTGATCATTCATTTCGTTATTTTTCTGTCAATATTACTGCTACTACTGCTACTACTACTACCAATACTACTACTACTAATAATAATAATGCTTAAATGTACGAAGTGAAAACGTTTTTCGAGGTGACAAATTATCCTGTAGAGTAATGTAGAAAAACAGTTTAAACATGTTTCAGATTAAATTAAAAGCAGGAAAATCACTGTAATATAAATATTTTTAAATAATTTTTTCTTGCTTCAAATAAAGGATATTTAAATACATCGCCAATATTTTTTCTATACTGTATTGAAATTTATTTGTAATTTACAAATTTTTATATGTAAAAAAACCCCCTCAAAATAATGATTGACAATAGGATTTTTACCAGGTAGTAGTTTAAAATAAAACGTCTTTTTTATGTGTCTCTTCTTTTGCGTCTTTCTGATGCGTTGCGGTTAGCGTCGTGATAGATGCCCTCTAGTGGACAAAGTCTGCAAACACACGCGCGCGCCCATGAATCATTCTCAATAGCTTCTGGCCAGCTCATCAGTCCCTCAGAAAGTGTCCCTGAACACCCAAAATAGGAGCTGCTGTTCCATCGGTGTTCATCCATCCTGAAGTTGGGTAACCTTGACAGCAGCCGGCTGGCATGGCAACAATGAGGATGTAAATCAGAGGAGGGAGGACGTTCTGGGCTCGCCTCACCGCAGAGAAAATATGATATTTAACTTTGGGCTAAACATTTTACTTTAAATGAATCTATGTAAAATATATTTCAGGTAAAACACAAATATAAGAGTTCAACATTGTCATGATTTCAGGCTTTAGAGGGCCGTCACAAAGACAACAGTTAAATCTTTAACTGAGTCCATTAAAACTTTTCACAGGTCAGGATGATGCCAATGTTTGGAAAATGTCTGTGAGGGGCAGGAGTTATGTACCGCCGTTGACCACCAGAGGGTAGCAGCCGGTACTGAGTCCGCCAATGCTTGTCAACCCGAGCAGCTCCGATGTTGCTAAAATCAGCCACTTTAGGGGTCAGCTGACACCTGACGCCAAACAAACTGCAGACACGCTTCTGCTAAAAGCTGTCAGTCAACAGGCTCCTCCCACTTTGACCCCTGAACCTGTCCACAGACATCCCCTGTCCTGTTTGTTGATGTTTTTGCACCGACACAGATCACTTCCTGTCAGAGGTCGGCCAGACTCAACACAGACCAGGAGTCATGGAGGGAATGTGTGTCCAGAGACATATAACACACACACACACACACACACACACACACACCACACACACACACACACACAACACACACACACACACACACACACTCGCACACACAGCTGTCTAAATTACTGTGTTGCCATGTAGTTGTACTCACATGTTTGACAGAGGAAACGAGACCTGCAGCTCGCTGACAAACCACACGCCATTAACCATCAATGAGAGGGTACAAAGAGGTGACGGACAAAGACGACACAGCGGCGTCTCCGTGTCTCGTCCTCCTGCATGAGCTGCTCAGGGATGGAGGTCGCAGCTGATGTCTGAAAGGTTAGGCTGGCCTGTGGAGTCAGCACACATGTGTTTTCCATGCAAGCTTAGCATGAGGCTAACAGCCGCAATTGTTGCCTTGTTTGCTGGATGCTGCAGGGCACATGATGTTCCCTAAGCTGGATGCTGATTCTTCTTCTCCCTCTTCTTGAGACTTCAATTTATCATTAAGAGGAAAATGAATGAATGTGATCCAGATTGAGACAGTCTGGATGATGTGGGATTAACACACACCAGTGTGTGTGAGCTCAGCACAGCGCCGCCACTCCACACATTCAGCTTCCTGCTGCAGTAAAGCAGAACCAGGCGCTTAAGTCCTGCTGGAAACTCAAGTAGTCTACTTAAGAACCTCCAGAAGTGTGCAGTTTATCATATCTCAGAGCGACACACACGAAGCACATCTGTTTGACTTCATTAGTGAAGATGGAAGGGTTTATTAGAGAGGTTGATCATCAAACACACAGGTTCCAGTTTAGTTTCAATAAAGATGATTTCAATAGTATATAATGACCAGTGAACCCAGTCAGATCCCAGATGGTTGACTTCTGATCTTGAAGATGAAAATGAGCTGTGTTGGTTTCATGTCAGAACATTCCTGCATTGGTGTGTGTAAGAGCTTGTTGGTTGTGTGCATGTGCGTGTGTGGTGAAGGGTCGCAATTATCACATTCATCCAGAATACACACCCCTCTCTCTGTAGCCTTGGATGCACAAAACGTCCATCATGTGGACAAATTGACTCAATCATCTTCATAGAACATCAACCTGGACATCCCTTTGAAATCCAAAACTGTTGATGGTTCTGTGGAAAGAGGAGGAGGACTGTGTGTGTGTGTGTGTGTGTGTGTGTGTGTGTGTGTGTGTGTGTGTGTGTTTGTGTGTGTGATAAAACACCCAAGTTGTGTTACAACACAAATTCTAATTGTTCAACTGTTTTTCACTGCATACTCATATACAGCCCCGACTGTAACGTTCCAGCTACAAATATCATTATCTTTTTTATCATTTTTCTTTTGTTGACTTTGTTATTGACTCTTTTACTGATCTTATCTGTGGGAGTGCAGTGCCTCCCTGTGGAGTCTCACTGCTTCTGTACATAGACGAGGGCTGCCAGAGAATGTCACTATTTCATACATACTACTCAACTCAGTATTTCATTATTAAACGCGGTGATTAATCACAGTCGGATACAGTGGATACTCTCACATAAAACCAGTCCGGACTGCACAAACATGATGTCATCATGAAATAAGAGATGCAACAGATCTTTTTAAAATTTGGGTCTGAATTAAAATAGTCTGAAAAGTCTGTGAAATGTTTTGTGTTATTATCGAACTAGAAAACCCGCTAAGGTAAAAAAGACTAATACAGTTTGTGGGATCAGTCAGTTGTTGTCGTCGTCGCCTGGCAGCTCGCGCACATTGGCTCCACCCCTTCGGTAGCTTCCTGTTGGCTGCCTATCAGTCGTTCTGAGCGGTCCCAGTGAAGGTGATCCCGGCCGGTCCAGGCGTCTGTCTCATAAGCCGACACTAGCAACACCTCCACCCGAACATCCTTCAGCTGTCCGGGGATCATCCGCCTCCGTCATGTCCATTTTCAGCGATGTCCCTCAGGCGCCGCCGGTCGCAGTCTTCAAGCTGACGGCTGATTTCCGGGAGGACGACCACCCGCAGAAGGTGAACCTGGGAGTTGGAGGTAAGGTAGAGAGGGGCTACCCGCTAAGGCTAATGCTAAGCTAGCTCGCTGCCTGTCTGTAACTGTAGTTGTGCTACATGCTACATTAGCAGCTCTTTGGTTTGACCTTCAATAGCGACGGAGCTAACATGCTAAATAACAGTTCGCTTGAGCTCCATGACGGCCCTCCACCCTCCCTCTGCGGCTCAGCCACAGAAAAGTTTTCTTGTGACTTTTTCACATTTCACCATTTTAATCCGATTTAGAGGGTCTGAGAGGACGGAACTTAAAGAGCAGCGGTTTGGCTAACTCGGTCCGTGAACGCATCATGTGCTGCTTTTAATTGTTGAACCAAACAGTTGCTGACTTAATATCTTATTGCATTATTCATTTGTAGCTATTATTTAATCCACACATGATTTTCTTCACTCACGAACTGCAGTTAGAATCATTTTTTATGTAATGAGTAATATGTCCTAAGGACAAGTGTGATAGCAGAGGTCATAATACTGTGTAGAAGTATGTATCCAAGTATTCCGGCTTTAGCATGTTCACACACGCATCAGATAAGAGAAGAAGAGCCATGCCCTCAATGCTTTGGTTCCAGACACATTCTGAGAGGTTCTCTAATGTTCCAGAGAGAAATGTGCTCGTGTCCGTCTAAATGACCTCTTTCACATGATCGCATGTCATTTAATCGTGCTCAGGTCATTTAGGACTGACTGACTGACTCAAACATGGACGTGACCATGCTCGAATCCCTCTGGCGGCACCTGGCTGACTAACGGCCTGATATCTGACACCCCTGAGCAGCAGCAGGGGGACGTGTTCAGGGATTAAACACAGGTGTGGAGACACCAGCAGATAATCACAATATCAGTGGAATTATTAACTGGAATTAAACCTGCGCAACGAGCTTGTGTGATTAAACTAATATGTGACATGTTACTGTTGACCCTCCTCATGAATCTGTTATCGTTGCTTTTTGTCCCTTCTAGCTTACCGTACTGATGACTGCCAGCCTTGGGTGCTACCGGTAGTGAAAAAGGTGGAGCAGCTGATTGTGGAGGACTGCAGCCTGAACCATGAGTACCTTCCCATCCTTGGCCTGCCAGAGTTCCGCTCCGCTGCTGCCAAGGTTGCCCTGGGAGACGACAACCCCGCCATCAAGGAGAGCCGGGTAAAGAGGTTATCACGATCGTGTAGATCTGCTTTTCTTGTCATACAAATTTCATGTTTGCAAGCAAAAGTCTTCATGTTCTCCCACGGGTTCTCTCTCAGGTGGGAGGGGTCCAGTCTTTGGGCGGGACTGGAGCATTGAGGATGGGGGCAGAGTTTCTGCGGCGCTGGTACAATGGTGTCAACAACATGACAACCCCCGTCTATGTGTCGGCACCCACCTGGGGTCAGTAAAGGAAAATAACATTTCTGTCAGCCCGAAGGTGCTTTAACTGAATCTTCCTCTTCCTCTCAGAAAACCACAACGGTGTGTTCGCTGATGCTGGTTTTAAAGATATCCGCCCTTATCACTACTGGGATGCTGCTAAAAGGGGTCTGGACATCAGTGGGCTCCTGGATGACCTGGAGGTGCATCAGATTTACGTCCTGTATGATGGTTCATGAAGCAGTGGGTGGTTGGGATGGTGATGGTAGTGATGAAGATGCACATCTTTAGTTTATGGGTGTTGACATTCATCATCTGATGTTTATCTTCTCTACAGAAAGCTTCAGAACACTCCATCTTTGTCCTCCACGCATGTGCACACAACCCCACTGGTACTGACCCAACTCAGGAGGAGTGGAAGAAGATCGCAGAGGTCATGAAGGTACCTCAGGTTCCTCCAGAAGCCAAATCTGCAGCTGTTCCACAGTCTGAACTTTTGCTTACTCATGTTTCCTGACTTCAGAGGAGGAAACTCTTTGTGTTCTTCGACTCGGCTTACCAGGGCTTTGCCTCCGGCAGCCTGGATAAAGATGCCTGGGCAATCCGTTACTTTGTCTCTGAGGGCTTTGAGCTGTTTGTGGCTCAATCCTTCTCCAAGAACTTTGGGCTTTACAGTGAGTACGTCTGGTAGAGAAACAGCCTCGAGGGGCAGGAAAGTAATTGCCCCTCCTGTCTTTGTGGTCAGATGAGAGAGTTGGGAGCCTGACTGTGGTTGCCCATGACAACGAGAACCTGACCCGCATCCTGTCCCAGATGGAGAAGATCGTTAGGACAACTTGGTCCAACCCACCTTCGCAGGGAGCACGCATCGTCAGCAAGACGCTCAATTCTCCCGAGCTCTTTGCTGAATGGTACGGGCTGAACCCGAGACTCCAGGAGGCTCTGACGGTGCAGAAGCATCACTCCTGTTTCCTCCTCTCCACAGGAAGGACAACGTGAAGACCATGGCCGACCGTGTTCTGTTGATGAGGGATCAGCTGAAGGCCAAACTGCAGGAACTGGGCACCCCAGGCACCTGGGACCACATCACCCAGCAGATTGGCATGTTCAGCTTCACAGGCCTGAACCGTGAGTGACCACCTCAGACTCAGGCTGGTGTTGTCCAGTCACCATCACTGTCAATGTCACTGTGTTGGAAGGGAAGTTCTTAAGAGAACGTTTATGGTTTCATTTGAGCTGTGGGGCTATATTATGTCCAGCTGCCTGCAGTCAGTAGGTACTGCTAGTGTCTGGAGGTCAACAACATTAACCTGTTGTTATCTTGATGTCGGTGTCCATGGTGACAGATGCAGGTTTGACATATTCCTGTCGTGTGTCTCACAGCCCAGCAGGTGGCGTACATGATCAAAGAGAAGCACATCTACCTGATGGCCAGTGGACGCATCAACATGTGCGGCTTGACATCCCAAAACATCGACTATGTCGCTCAGTCCATCCACGAGGCGGTTACCAAGGTCCAGTAAAGCCCTGCCCCCGCCACTGATCGTGACCTTGGATTAGTTCAACATCTGCATGGTCAAAGCTGAAGTTGTCATGTCAACAGAGCTTCACACCTGAACGTCTGAAATAGTTCAGCACAAATGTCCCGCTTCGCTGTTAAAGTGTTTTGTCTGTCCTACAACATTTAAGGTTTTATTAAATTCAACATCTGACTGTAACTGAAGTTCAAAACAAAACGTTTTGCTCAAACTTGAATCATTTCAGCCATTTTACTATAGCTGTCCTTCAGAAGATGCTGGCGTCTGATTCTGTTTCTGTCACTGAGCAAACTGCTGAGATACCTCAGGACCACACACATGAACACGCACACAATCAGTCATTTTATGTTGAAATAAAGCTACTGGAGCTCAAACTTCAGGGGAGGTTTCCCTGCCATCATGTGTTTCTGCTGTGTTTGTGCAGCATCTGTCCATGTGCATGTGTATCACACATTCACACTGACACAGAGGATGTGTGTATGTGAGTGTTTTCTCTATGAACTGCTCATGTTTTGCACATTAAAGCTTGTCACTTGTCTGTACTTGAGTTCTTGTGCGCTTGTCAAACCTGGCATTTCAGCCCGTCTCATGTGGACTCATGTATCCCATAATGCACTTCACCTCAGGCAGCAGCAGATCACTTGGGTTTGATATGTTTTTTTTTTCTTTTTAACTAAATGTCAGGTACAGGAGAAATAAACCAGGAAGCACAAAAAGACACATGTTTCTTCTGGAAAAGAAACCAGGACTCACCCAACAGACACTCCTCAGTAGAACTTTGGTGCTCTGGCCCTGAGGGAGAACTTTCTTGGGAGCCTGAAACAGACCCAGATGGACTCCCGAGATCCGGAGCTCCCGATGTTGTCCCAAATATCCTGCTGGTCAAGCTGATTCTGGAGCTGATATTATGTGAGGGAGGCAATGTGTCCTTTCAGGAAGATTCTCTCAACCACAGCATTTCAGAAGCTCTATGGGACTCCAAGTAGGAGATAAAAACATGAGCATTTTTTCAGACCTGACTGAGGAGGTGGCAGAAAGTTTCAGATTTGGTCCAAAGATCATCTCTTCCAGTAGGCTGAATGCCATTGTTTACTATGCCTGCACAATGTTTAAGAAACCTACCAGCAAACATTTTCGATATTCTGCTGGGTTGCTATCAGGTGATGATGCACAGAAGTCACCTTCAGAGAAACCCTTTGAGAGAGTGAAGAAAACCACCTCCAAAGAGGCGAGGAACATCATTTGTCCTTTAGTGGAGGATTTTGCTGACGCAGATGTGGAGGGGATGATATTCAAAACTTCTCAAGAACCTTCAGCTATGAGGACATCACTCGATCCATCTGTAGAGACTGCTCACAAAACGTGATAGAGAAGCTCAAACTGTTTTTTGATAACTGCCTGGCCAGAGCTTGGATGTGCCACCTACTGAAGCAGCTGAGGAACCACCAGCAGCACTTTGCTGCTGGACTAACCTGCTCACAGCTCACAGATGTGGTCAGAACTGAGATCCAGAGTGGACATGAGGAGAGGTGCAATGGCACGACGTTACAGATGAATCCCATTATGTCCACCTACATCAGATTCAAAAACTGGATCTTCAACGTTCTAATGAACTGGTGGGTGAACAGCATGGCCCCAGATTGAGCAGGAGGGTGGAACTGGCCATCCTGGAAGGTGATGCAGAGGCTTCCTCCATAGACAAGATCGAACAGAAGAAATACTCTTGGAGTTGGATCAAGACAAACTCTTAGTGCAGATGTTTGTCCAGAAGATCGTTGACAGCATTTAATGCAAACTCCACATCCCACCTAGTCTTCAATTCCAGGCTGAAGACGTCTGCTTCACTGAGAAGACCTTCAGATATACGAACAAAAGCCGGGACAAGGAGATACAGATGAGGCTGGGCTGTCCTGAAGAGATGTTCTACTTACTCAGCTTTCATTCCTTTCATTGAGGAATGCATCGTCACCATTTTTGTGTCGAGAAACGATGAGAACGTCTGAAAGAAAACGAGCACCATCTGCAAGTTGTTTATTGTTCTTGTCAGCTGGTCCTGCAGAAGTTAGACCCTCTGATCCGTTCAACCTGACAAACTGGAGAGGACCTGTGCTCTTCTGCAGGGACAAAACCTAGAGGAAAGTTTAACTCAATCGTTCATACACGATGTTGCAGAAATAACCTTTGACCTGTGATAGATGCTGATTGGCTGTGATACAGTGCAGCAGTATGACTCAGCAGGTTTTGTTTCCATCACACCCTCCTCTTCATCTTTCCCATTCTTTTTCTCTTCCTCCTCCTCCTTTCCCTCATCCTCCATTCCCTCATGCTTCCCCTGCTCCTCTCCCTGCTTTCCCCCTCCTCCTCCCTCATTCCCTCATCTTCCTCAGTCATTCTTCACATCCTGGTCATTCATCACCTCCTGCTCCTGCAAGGATCCAACCACACAGCTGAGCAGAAATGTGATGTCCTTTTGTTTGTTAAAACCATCCAATCCAACTCCAGAGAGGATTAAAGGCGCAGTCATGTTACACCATCATTGATCGTTACTAAGTTTAATGACACAAACCGAGGTGATGAAAGGCATTATAATCACAACCTTCATTTTGTTTTACAAACAACATTACACTGAAAAAGACAAGTTTACCACTTTTTATTTAAAATGTTTGGAATTTGTACCAGTTCATCAACAACTGGTCCAATTTCCAAACTGTTATTGGTTAAGTATTATTCAGGGTTAATTTATGAACATGTCTGTGTCATAGCCACTGGAGACCTGAATTATGGATTAATTGAGAAAACAGAAATCCAACTACAGTAAAAACTAAACAAGTTTCCCAGAAACAAAGATTAAGTGATAAATCTGAGGTTTGACCATTAATATAAAAAGACTTAATCATTTATTTCAAATATATTATGAAACACTAACATTTGTGTTCCTTAATAAGTTCTTGAGATAAAATATCCCTTCTGTCTTCTGTCATTAAGGCTTCATAAAAACATTAAATAAGCTAAAACCTACATTCAGATTGATGCAGCAGCAGCAGAAACATCTGGTTACATCCTGTGTGAGCAGCTTTGAGGCCTAGAGAGCTGAATTCAGCTAAATCTGAGATCCAACTAGGCCAAAACCGCAACTGGAATAAGGACTTAATATGTAAACATGCAGATCTGAGTCTCCTCAGCTCCAAATCATAGGACAAAAAACAATTTACAACATCAGCAAAGGTAAATATCAAAGAAATCCCAAAATGAAAACAAAAGATGAAGCTCATGTTGGAACTGTTCTATTTATACATTTCACCAAACGATGAATAGAACAGACAATAATGGATAATAAGGCGAGGCCACACACAGAGACCACCTAATAGGGACCAGGACCATGTCACCAGGACCAGGACCAGGTCACCAGGAAGTCACACTGGTCACAGTGTCCCACTTTGGTCCATCTAACTTCATCAGGGCTCCACCTGTGAACATTCTGTTGCACCAGCAAGGAAATAAAAGGACAGAACAGAAGCTAGTTTCAAACACACACACACACACACACACACACACACACACACACACACACACACAACACACACACACACCACACACACACACACACACACACACACACAGATAAAATGGTATCTTCCATCTACCGTATGTTCCTCACAATAGAGTATTCAGATAAAACTCTGATAACTTCATTTGTCCTCACTGCCTGAAGACCCATCTGGGTGTTTGACTCCACACACACACACACACACACACACACACACACACACACACACACACACACGTGCACACACAGACTCTGCTAGGTTTTCACCAGTGGCTTCTCTGAAATCTCTGGGGTTTTCGCTCCATCATGGGACTTTTTCCTCTTCTTGTAGCCTGAGGAGAAACTTTAGATCAGATTCTTATTGTGGTTCCATCACACTCTGCTGTAGTTCTGCGCTCTACATTTATCTGCAGAGTTCTGTAGATCATTTTTTTTAAAAAGTGTCAGTTCAAGAGGCATTTTATGAAATGTGTGTGTGTGTGTGTTTGTGTGTGTGTTTGTGTGTGTGTGAGAGAGAGAGAGAGAGAGAGAGAGACAGAGAGCAAGAGAGAGAGAGAAACTGACTGAGTTTAAGCAGAACTTTTTTGCTGAGTGTGTCCTCTGAGCCATTCAGGGACAAAGTGCTGATGAAGGGAGACCTGTCTGATTCCATGGCAACAGAGGCGGAGTCTGAAAGAGAGAGGGGGAGAGGGAGGGTGGGAGACAGAGGGGGAGAGAGAGGGAGACAGAGGGGGGGGGGGGGTCATAGACAGAGAGGTTAAACAGTGATGGTTTTGGTGATATAGTTCTGGTCTGTGCTGTGGTCGTACTGGTCTCCGGCCCATCCTCTCGGCTGTAAGGAATCTGGTCCATCCCCAGGAACACTGAATCACTGGGGCTCTTCTGGCCATCAGACTTGCTGCCTGCACCCAACAAAAACAACATAAAACCTGCTGCTTCCTCTTAACATGGTAGAAGAGGAGGAGGAAAAAAAGGCTGCTCTGTGATATCACTTCCTGTTTGGTCTGAAGATACTCACGGACGATGCAGTTCTTCTCGTTGAGCAGCGAGGTGCTGTGGGCAACGCAGGACTGCTGCGGTCTGCTCCGAGCTGAGCTGGGCCGGCTGGGCTCTCTGGGTGGGGGTGCCAGGGTGGTGGTGTGACGGGAGCCTGCCGAGGTGTCTGCGGTCTCGGGACTCAGCCTGTTTCCTCCCGTCAGATGGGCGTCCACATCAGGTGTCTGTGGAGAGGTGTCCATCCGTGTGGCTGTGACAGCGTTCTGGTAGTGACTCCGGGTGATCTGGCACACATAGCATTGTGGGTACTTGAGAATGTAAGTGTTGGTGGGATCATTGCAAATGTTCCCACCTTGATGATCTGCAGAGGCGTCAGCTGTCGGACGGAGTAATCTGGCAGGTAAAGGTTCCCGCCTCCATTCAGCTGACCCACACTTCCACCATATGGCACAGACTCGCCACGTTCCCACCCGCTGGGGGAATTCTGGACTATAGAGGACACAGACTCAGTTTGTGTGTTTATGTGTGTGTATCTCTGTGTGTCTGTGTATACCTGTTGGCATGATGGCAGGTACACCAAAGTAGGAGAAAGCTCCGTTTTCAAACTTCAGGGCCTCTTTACCAAACTCCACCTCCACGCGACCCTGAAGAGGTCAAAGGTCACGTCAGACCTGAGCCAATGCCAGTGAGGTGGTACGAAGGCAGCTACCTGCAGCACCAGGATGAAGTGTTCCACAGGCTTGTTCCGTTGGAACAGGAAGTGCTGCTGTGCTCGCTTGTTCTTCTCATCGAACTTGAGCTCCTGGACAACACTAGGATGTTTGATCAGCCTCAGCAGGATCTTCTCAGAGATATAAGAAGGTTTGAATGGTTCCACCTCTGCTGGAGGGAGGAGAGACACTCAGAGAAGCTTCCATTATCTCCACAACTCCCATTAGCATTGTGAAGTGCTTATAGGAGCTCTTTTATTGTTACTCCAGAGTGTGCATGCATATGCGTGTGCATGGAGCATCACTTCCTGTCAGTAAACACGAAGTCCTGATTAGATCCACCCTCATCTGCTCTGATATAGTGAGGTAAAGACCATGCATTACCTGTGGAGAGGAAGCGGTGTGTAGCCAGCAGAAGCTGAGGGGAGATCTTCACCTTCATCTCATTTTCAGACACTTTGAAGATGGAGAAGTCCTGCAGCTTCCGTTCATGGTGAGAAACGCGCCGCTTTGACCGATTATCAGCTGATGGGTCAGACACATGCACATCAGCAGAGTCAGCACCTTCAGGCGGTGTCGGCCCTGTGAGTTTGTGTGGTGCACGTGCTTACTGTACAGGTCTGTCTCATCCAGGATCTCTGACTTGATGATCTCCTCGATGACGTCCTCCAGCGTGACGAGGCCCATCACCTCATAGAAGGGGTCGCCTTCGCCCTCGTTGTTCACCCGCTGCACAATGGCCAGGTGAGATTTACCTGCAGAGGGAGAGTCCAATCAGGTCAAACACCTTAAATCAATGGTTCATCTTAGAATGGCTGGAACCTGCAATGATTACAAGCCCAAAACATCCTCCCCAAAACCTTTAGGCTCAATGTAACGTAAGTTCTCAGGAGTCGTTAGAACTCTTAAATGTTGGAACCAAAAACATGGTGAAATCACTGAGCCAGGACCTCACATGTGTAGGAAAACACCCACAGAAAGAAAAGAGTAAGTCCTCTTTTGTAAGTCCTCAATAGGCTGGCTCCAAGCCAACAGGCTCACTCAGAATCTTTCAACTTCCTGCCCAACACACACACACACACACACACACACACACACACAACACCACACACAACACACACACACACAGAGTTGCATTCACTTTAAATAGGTCAGTGATCCATACAAAACAGGCTGGAGGAGGAGTGCGGCTAACACTCCTTTTCCTCTGGTTACTCTGCAGCAGTTTCTTCTCACTCGTCTCCTCATGATATCAGTTTAAAAGTAAATGTTTTTCTATTTCTGCCAGATAAACATCGATGGTGCAATGCTGTTATCCAAGGTAGTTTTCTCTGTCAACTGGACTGGGTTTCTTCTCTTGAAGACGTTTCGCCTTCTATCCAGAAGGCTTCTTCAGTTCTGAAATCGCTGGGGAGAGAGCTTGAAAATATATAGCCCCTGCTGTTATCATACTCCTCTCCTCTCTCTCCCCTCCTTCTCTCCTCCCCCTCTATCCCTCTCCTCTTCCTCCACCTCCTCTCTCTCTCCTCTTTCTCCCCTCTCCTCCCACTCTCCTCTCCCTCTTTTTCTCCCCTCATTCTCCTCCTCTGTCCATCAGCAGCTTCTTAAATATTCAGCTCCATCTGTTGTCTCCTCCATCTCTGTTTCAGAAGGATTCATCTCAAACTCTTCTAATTTCTAATGTTTGGCTGTTTTAAAGCTGCAGTGATGTTTAAGCTGTTGATAAACCTGAATTCTTCCTCCTTGTTATGACCCTTATGATATTTCTGAGCGGCGGTCCTCTGCAGAGGGGCAGAGCCTCTTTCTGCTGCACTGGTCAGCAGAGGTCATTCCACACAGGTTTTTGGAAACTGTCTCCAGCTTCTTGTTCCATCATCATGTCCACCTGTCTTGTTTGGTTTTTGTGATAATTGTATTTCTTGGTTATGTCAGTTTCCTGTTTCAAGGTGTCCTCCTCACTCTGTCTTGCTGCTCCGACCCTGAACGAACCTGCTGATGCTGCAGAATCAAACACAGCAGAGGCGGAGTCAGTAGGGAGGCCGGTGATTGGCTGCACTCTCACCTCAGAGCTACAGGCAGCTTGTTGTTCAGCAGCAGGTCTGAAAATGATCATGTGACAATGATGAGGGGCTGACGAAGGCTTCTGTCACTGGTTTCAGACCAATAACTGATAAAAATTGCTGTTTCCATTAAAGAAAACTGGAGCCAGAAAAGTGGTTACAAATTCAGAAAAATTGCACTGGCTCAAAGGAGAGTAAATTAACGGGCTAAACTCGGACAGATAGGATAAACAGACTGGTTCTACTGGGATGAATGGGTTATTTTTTATCAGAAGAATTTCAGCATAACATTTAGATATCTAATATAAAGTTTGGTTGCGGTCTCTCTCTCTCTCTCACACTCACACACACACACCTTTCTTGAACTCCTCCAGCATGGCGTCCAGTTTGGTGTCGCTGAAGACGCAGTGCAGTGGGTGTTTGTAGAACTGCGTGATGGTCTTGAGAGGGGTGCAGTCGTCGGGGTCTACAAAGGCGAGGTCCTTCACGAACAGGATGTCCACAATGTTGGAGCGCTCAATCTCGAACACGGGAATCCTCGTGTATCCGCTCTGCATGATCTCCGTCATAGTGTTAAAGTCCAGCACGGCGTCCGCGGCCAGCATGAAGCAGTCTGTGAGCGGCGTCAGGACATCCTCCACGGTCTTGGTGCGCAGCTCCAATGCGCCCTGGATGATGTTGAGCTCCTCTTTGACTAGGTCGTGGTAAGGATCAGTCACCCGCAGCATCTCCAGGAGTTTCTCTCTGGTGTAGAAATTGGAGATTTCTTGATTGAGGATCAGATCCAACAGCTTACTGATTGGGTAAGAGATTGGAAAGGACAACACCATTAGGAGACGCGTCACCCAGATGGTTTTGGCAGCGATGGCCAGGCCGTGACGGGACGCCACAGAGTGCGGGAGGATCTCCCCTATGAAGAAGATGCCGAAGGCGCAGATGACCGTGGACAGCCAGGTCATTCCCAGGATCTGGCACATCCACACCGCCAGCGACGCGTTGATGATGGCAGTTCCCAGCAGTAAAGTACACAGGACGTAGTTTCCGTGCCGGCGCACAGACTCAATTTTACGCGCGTACTTTTGCTCCTTGTCGGTGCCACTGTTCTGCAGCACCTGCAGCTCCACCGGGTCCAGCGCCAGCAGGCTCAGGTTCAGCCCGCTGAACAGAGCCGACAGCCCGAGCAGCAGAACCGAGACCAGAACCTGCAGCCACAGCTCCGGGACAGCCGGTTGCTCCGCCACGGCCACCCAGAAATCCCGCGTCCGGAAGTGTTCCCATTTGGAGCCGTCGAAGGCGCACATGGAGTAGTACTTTATCTTCTCTCCCCTCCGCAGGTTCTTGGCCAGAAACTCCACCAACACCGAATTCTGACTGGATGCGGACTTGAACGAGCCTAAAACCTCGATGTCGGACGTCCTGGCGTTCTTGTCCACGCACATGTTCCGTTTGGGGTGAACTTGCCCCTCTCTCCCGGGAGCTGGCTCTTCGATGAATGCGATCCAGGGCGCGGCGTTGTTGGCGCGAGTCCCCGCGGTGCGGTTCAACTTCTTCGTAGAGGTGGAGTAGTAAACCCGCAGCATGAAGCGCGTCCCCTCCGCGGCTTTCAGCACCCCGTTCTCCACGGACAGCTCCGCCCCGGTCTCCTCCGGCCGGAAGCCCAGCAAGCCGAGAGCCGGAGCGGGCAGCAGGGTGCAGGCGGTCAGGAGCGGCAGCAGCAGGCGGCATAGAAACGATGCACACCCGCTCCGCGCGGTCCCGTCCTCCGCAGCCATGATGCGTGTGAGGCTCAGCCCAGGGTTCCTGGGTCACGTGGTTCTGCGTGGTTCCGGCCGATGTGGGAGAAGGAGGGACCCAAAACGATTCAGCGATGATAAAGGCGTTGATAGAGAGAGAGGAGAGGAGAGAGGGGGAAGGAGAGAGGAGAGGAGAGAGGGAGGAAGGAGAGAGGGAGGAAGAAAAGAGAAGAGAGACGAGGAGAGAGGGAGGAAGGAGAGAGGAGAGGGGGAGAAGAGAGAGGTAGGAAGGACAGAAGAGAGGGAGGAAGGAGAGAAGAGAGAGAGGAGGGGGAGAAGGTGAGAGGGAGGAGAGGGGGAGATATGATGTAACGTTCTAAAAATAACCTACAGCTATCTGTAATGATCCTGCAGTTTGTCATTTCTTTGATGAATCATGTTGAATTTGATGCATTTTTGAGCATCTGTTCTTTTGCCATAGTAACCCTGATTGTGTAAAAACATTTGTGCCCAAATGGAGAACATTAGGAGATAATGTGGAATAAAAAGACTAGATTAACTCGAATGTCAGAAACAAAATCACCATTCTAATCTTTGATTTAAAATATTTCAACAAAAATGAAAAACATTTATAGACTGCTGGCCCTGACCCATTTAATAAGAAAAATGAAAGTTCCTGACGTAACTACCTTGGACATTCTCCACCTGTCCACTAGATGGCAATGACCACAGTCACATGAGTCACCTTTTCACCCACGTACTACATGTCATCTGTGAACTGTCGGCAGACTCCCAATCTCATAACCTGCACACGTCGGTTAACATATAGAGACAAAGAAAAGTCACAGGTTTACCCCAAATTAATGTGTTTGGGAGGAGTACAAAGGTAGGACCCGGAGAAGGGGCACCAGCGCCCCTGTAATTTCTAATTTCTCCACGAGATAGCAGTGTTGTAAAGGCTAACGGAGGCCTGATTTGATCTGGAACTTTAAAGGATCTCAAATAAACCTTGATAAAATCTGCTTTGTCCTCCTAACCCTAACCCTCCTTTGTCTGATTTGTCCAGTAGACAAATCAGATTTGCACCGAATCCCTTGGAGATATGTATAAAATACGACGTTTTTTATTTTATAGTGTTAAATATATATAAGGTATTGAAAACAAGTACTATAAAACGGTAATTTAAATGCAAAGCACTTTCTGACAACAGCCAATAATCTTTTAAACAAGCAGTTTTTCAGGGGTGGGGAACCTTTCTGCAAAAAAAAGACGAAAAAAAAAGTCTATAACCACTGTGTTACTAAGTCTCATGATTGCTGCATTTGAATTTGAATTATTTATTTAGCACACATGCATATAAAATCACCCAAAAAAAATAGAATAAAATGACAAACAAGTAAAATATGTTTACATCATCATACAAAACAATAAAAAAAAGAGGTGCAGAGTTGAGGCAAGAGACCCATAAGGGCCTGTTCGAGGCCTCTACTCACAAAAACTGCAATACAACAAGATAATCAAGAAAATAAATGAAAAGAAAGAAAGATAAAGACAATAATAATAACAAGAAAGCACTCGGAGAGCGCAGACCTCCGCCAAGCGCAACAATTCCTGGGATATTGTGATTTCCATCATAACTATTAGTCCCACATATACTTTGACTACATATTTAGATTCCTTGACCATAAAAACATACCGTTAGCCATGATAGAGGACCCCATTGTCCATCCTTGAGTCACATTTCATGGAGTTTGGTCAATAATTAACCGAGATATTGAGAAACAAAATTTTTGGCCCCATTTACCACAATGTTAACAAAAATTTCAAAGTGATCCAGAATCCAGGATTTCTTCCGGATCACCCCCAAAATGAAATCAGTTCATCCATTTCACATTTCGTGAAAAGCTGTAGTAGCATTGTTAAATGATTGCTACTAAACAGGTTTTCACGTTAAGACAGAGTGACTAAACTAGACACTGAAACCGTCTTTAGAGCTTTGTTTACTTTTCCTGCCTGCTTATTATTCAGTAACTTAACCAGCACTAAAGTTCAACTTGACGTTTTCTATTTAATTATATTTCATGCAGGATGGTGAAATTCACATGGTCAGAAAACCTAACCACGTGACCGACCGGTCCAATCAGGCGTGTTTCTGATGTGAATCTTCATGGTCGGGTCGGTTAAGAGGGCAGTTATTCATTAACTGGGAGCTTTTATTGGGAGTTGCGCAACGAGTACAACCGCTTCACGATGTTGCTCAGCCGGTCATGGAGAGCTGTGAGCGTCTTACTGTCCGAAGGCCTCAGTCCGGCCTGGAAACAGACCCGGAACCACGCAGCCGCTGCCCGTTTGGACCTGAGGGGAATCTATCCGCCGATTGCCACCCCGTTTACCCCTCAGGAAGATGTGGACTTCCAGAAACTGGAGGAAAACCTGCAGAAATACGCAAAGATTCCATTCCGAGGTGAGTTCCGACACCGCCCCACCTGCAATAAAACTCAATCATCACAAACGTCCAAAGTGTGCGTGAAAGCAGACCACGTGGTACGTGTAGCTCAGCGGAGCTTTAGGAATCACACGAAGAAAAAATTAACAGCGGACTCAAGTTCTTTTCCGCCACCTAGCGGCGCCTGGTTGGTACAGCACTGCTGGTCCCCTGTCTCAGTGTCACCAGTTCGTTACTGGTTAATGTAGACACAGACTCAGCCACAAGCACAATATTACTCTTACAGAAATAAGTACAAGACGATTTATACTATATTTTTTCTAATTAATAATAATGATACCACCTTTTTGACTGGAAATTTCTTCAATATTGTCTTAATGTTACTGTTCTTCATGTATTTTAAGAACAAAATTTATATTTGCAACAAACAGCTGAGAGAATATCGAAATGAATAAAACCAAGAATGTATTTGTTTTTATCTGTCTCTCTTGTTCTGTGCAGAAACTAAATAAAAGTTGTATTAAAGTGAAATTCTGATTTGAGTTGGACACAGAAGGGAACAGAAACCAAAGTCTTCCCCGCTGCAGGTTTGGTGGTTCAGGGCTCGAATGGAGAGTACCCGTTCCTGACAGAGGAGGAGCGGGTGGAGGTGGTGAAGGCAGTCAGGCGCTCGCTGCCTGCGGACAAACTACTGATGGCCGGATCAGGTTGTGAATGTAGGTCTGTGTGTTTGTGTGTGAGAAAGAGCAGAACAGTCTTTTAAATGGATATCTCAGGCCAGGAGGACGTCCAGCTTTAATCCCAACATCAAATGTTTAGTGGAAATAAAAACATGTTTGAAGTTTTTCCATTTGTTGCACTAAAGCTGGGGGTGTGGTCAGTTTATCAGTCCTCAGAATGTGTTTCTTTATGTGCTGAGAGAGAAGAAAGGAAGTCATCCTTTCACAGATGACAGAAAACCTGTGCACATCTTTCAGTCAGTATATATTTACTGTTAGATATTAATCAGGTTCCTCAAGAGGACTTTAAATTCCAAGGTTTCATCTGACGCGCCTCTCTCATCCTTCCCTCAGTCTGTGTGTAATTGAGGGTCGAGGCTGGTTAGGCTGCAGTTAAAAGGGAAAGAAGTGATGAGACCTTGTGAGGCTGCTCTCCTGTTCTTTCAAACACGAGCTGGTCTTTAGAACCTGAGCTCACTCAGAGATGAACACTAACGTGGCGCCTGTCTCTGTCCTGTGTGCAGCCACTAAAGCCACCATCCAGCTCACACAGAAGATGGCTGCTGCTGGCGCCGACGCCGTACTGGTGGTCACACCCTGCTTCTACAAGGGAAAGATGAACAGTCCAGCTCTGGTGCAGCACTTCACCAAGGTGGGTCAGGCACAGCTGCACATTTGTACACAGTATGGCAGGTGTGTCACACCTGTGTGACATGCAACAGTTGCAGCAACATTCGTACCATTAGGCTGGTCCAGGCTTGACTGGTATTTGACTTTAGCAAGGAGCATCAGTGGAAATGTGAAGGTGGACCAGTCTGACTCACTTGTGTCTCACGCACAGGTGGCGGACAACAGCCCTGTGCCAGTGGTCCTGTACAGCGTACCGGCTAACACGGGTCTGGAGCTGCCACTGGACGCTGTGATGGGGCTGTCTGAGCACCCCAACATCCTGGGCCTGAAGGACAGCGGAGGAGACGTAAGAGATGCTCATCAAAAACCACATGACACAACCAGTGAGGGATTGGTTGACCTGTGTGGTGACTTAACCAGTGAGTGACTGGTTGAATGACTGGTGTGGTAACTCAACCAGTGAGGGACTGGTTGACCTGTGTGGTGACTTAACCAGTGAGTGACTGGTTGAATGACTGGTGTGGTAACTCAACCAGTGAGTGACTGGTTGAATGACTGGTGTGGTGACTCAAACAGTGTCAGACTGGTTTCAAAAAAGCCGTTGAAGAAGCAAAAACTCAGCAACTTGCTGAACTGGAACACCTTTAATCTGTGTGGGAGGAAGTGAGACAAGTTGCAAATGGATTTCTGATTTAGGAAATAACACGTTTGTCCACCGGCGGAGAGACGTAAACGTGGGCGTAGTCGAAGAGCAGAGCAGCCCCGCTCGACTGTGGGCGGGCAGAGGCCAAACAAAGAAAACAAGGGGTGAGGGGTCAATTTCAGGGACATGGGAAAGTTGCTGAAAGATGGTTCAAAACTTTATCACAACAGCCATGAATGTGAGTCTGGCTGGAATAGACTTAAAACGGAGTCACGGGGATGAAAATCACAGGTTTTATCAGGGGGTTGTTCTGCAGCTTCTCGGATGAGCTGAGCGGTCAAATGGAAAATCCTTTTTCCTGCTGTTTGTAGCTGCTGCCTGATTGTGTAACCAGACCTGAAACTGAAAATTAATTGAGGATGTAGCCGTTAGCGTATTTATCGTGTGTGAGTAGATTAATGGTACAAATGATGAAGGAATACGAGACAGCGGTTATAACGCCAGCATGCCGCCAGGTGTCACTGTTGATGCAGAAAATGAACCTTTGAACCCATTTCTGTGAAGAAGTGGTCCTCTGAACGTGTTTCCCTCGAGCATGCATTCATTAAAATGTTGTAATACTGATATTTTCGACCAATTTCAAGTTTCCCAGACTGATTTCCAGAGAAGCCAGAGATAACCAGAGAAGACAGACGTAATCTGCACTAAAATAATGCAGCAAATCCATTTTTGTTCCTTAATGACTCTCTGCAGTCTAAAGACAACCAGCAGGTACAAGTTTGGTTCTGCTTTTATTAACATCGGGGCTCAATTGCTGGTTTTATATCCTC
This sequence comes from Takifugu flavidus, assembly GCF_003711565.1. NCBI lineage: Eukaryota > Metazoa > Chordata > Actinopteri > Tetraodontiformes > Tetraodontidae > Takifugu > Takifugu flavidus. The sequence continues at coordinate 7,865,576 of NC_079525.1, forward strand.
TGACGAGACTCTGAAACGGAGTGACCTAGGGTATTGCCTGATGAATGTGGCTCAACACACTAACAACACTCGAAGAGGAAAAAGTAAAGTGTTTTTCCATCATTCTTCTGTGACTCTCACTTTTATTTTCCCACTGGGGAATCCTGGACTGTAGGGTTCTGGAGCTTTTAGGTGACCAGCAGGAGTGCCGATAACCTGATTATGTGACTGATCAATTATAGTCCTCCAGGTTTGAGGGTGTGTTTGGGTGGGGGTGTCTGAGTGACACCCGGCAGTTTAAAAATAACTCCTCTGTGTTGAAGAAGCCAAGGCTGCAGCTTCTCCCTGTGGACTGGTGTTAAATCTCCCTTTGAACCTCTCAGGTTTATTTGGATTCTCTTCTCCATATCTGGATTGACAAGAGAATTAAGAGGCAAAATAAAAAAGGGGGTGGGCTCATCAATTATTCATGAATCCCCTCTCCTCTTTTGAAGTCAATTCATCCTTTTTCCTCACTTGGGACTTCTTTTTTCTCTCCTGTTCGGGATCTTCGGCTGTCCCCTCCTCCAAAATCTGGCATCGTGTGAAGATTCTCCTCCGTTTGAGCGATTTGTTTACGTTGTGAGATGTTGGCTTTGTCCCTCCTAACCGAGCCTCCTGGGATTTAAAAGAAAGAAAAAAAAGACCAATATTAGCATTGACAGCCAGGAGGGAGGATGACAGTCAGACCTTCTCTCTGCTTCTTCTCTTCCTCAGATCACACAGATCGGCCTGATTGTTCACAAAACCAAGACACAGGATTTCCAGGTATTGGCGGGCTCAGCGGGATTCCTCATGGCGGCCTATAGCGTTGGTAAGAATCCTTAAATGTGTTCCTGATGCACGGTTTTCCTGTTCTGTTCCTGTGAAAAAACCTGAACCGCTGCCTGGGCATCACTTTGATAACCTGTAACTTCCTGCCTGAACCAGGTTCTTGGTGACTGATTTTGGTGGTTTGGGGGAGTGGCCAAAGGAGGTCACAACATCCTATCACAGGTGCAGGGAAACGTTCTGCTCACATGGACCTCAGCACTAAATTCTGTTCTTTTGTGTTATACATTTACATTTTTGACATATTCATAACTAAATCTCTGGACTTTTAGTGTGAGCCTGAGATTAAGATTAGAAATGTGGCCTCCTGGAATGGTGGCGGCTACGTGTCCAAATTTAAATCTAATTGGACCGATGGCCACCCATCAGCACCAGTTTTATTCCTGAGTAGATTAAATGGGCAGAAATAAATTGAAGCAGCCATAACTTTTCCTACTGGTTTGTGGAGAAGAGGGAGGAGGCAGAGCCATATAAGATTAAGATGTACTTTATTCATCCCCCGTGGGGAAATTGAATTATAGTAGCAACAGAATAAATAAATACAGATAGGATTAGAACGTTATAAGCATATATACAGCATATATTATAAGCATATATATATACAATATATACATATTATAATATATACATATTATAAGCATATATACATAAATATAGAATAAAATAGAAATAAAATTACAACATGAACATTACACAGTTATTGTTATTGGCTGGGTTTGGATGAGTTAAACAGTCTGATGGCGGACGGCAGGAAGGACTTCCTGTACCATTCCTTAGAGCAGCGAGGCTGCAGGAGTCTGCTGCTGAAGCTGCTTCTCAGTTTGTTCACTGTTATGGAGGGGGTGGGAGGGACTGTCCATGATTGTCCGCAGTTTCAAGACTATCAAGATGCTGCTAGACATAAGCGCCGTCAGGTCAGTGAAACAAACTGCAGGCAAAATCTGCAGACTACAATGCCGGGGCCACGACGGAGGCTGTGGGCAGAAACGCCCACCATGGATGCCTGTATTGGAGATCAGTAGTGAAACCACGCTCGTGGTTGTCTAGATGTCCAGCGACCTCACGGGTCATCAGCTGATCACAAACTCTGAGAGTTCATGCACATGCCAAAACCCTGAAAACTCCTGATGACAACCTGAGCAGGTTACACAAACATCAGGGTGCTCCTTTGTTTGACATCAAGCTTGCGTTAGCATTTAGCTTAGCAAAGAGCTGTGGTGGGGCAGAAGGTCAGAGGGTCAAGTCTGTGAATATATGTTGCCCAATGAGTTTTTCACGTGGTTTTACACTGTCGCCTGCATATTCAGGTGCTGTTGGTGGGGTGTGTGCCCTGGCTAATGTTCTGGGCCGGGAGGTGTGTGAGCTGGAGCATCTGTGTGTGTCAGGTCGTTTGGAGGAAGCCAGAGCCCTGCAGCAACGCCTCATCGAACCCAACGCGGCCGTGAGTAGCATCTGCTGCACCGAGGACTTTGATCCTCCGCTCACACAGGTTTATCACACCTGGACTACATCACCCAGTTCTCGTCCACCGTGATGACATCCCTTGCCAACTAAAATACAGAAGAGAACAAAGAAACACTTATTATTTCAATATCAACTTTTTTGGAATTGAAAATAAAGCAACAGTTGGTGTCAAATGACAAAGAACCAACATTGATCACCTGTAATCACGCCTGCTCTTATTGATAAAGCTGCGAAACCGCTCTGACTGCAGTGCTGTGTTGCTAGGTGACCAGAAAGTTGGGAGTGCCTGCCCTCAAGCAGGCAATGGAGTGGTTTGGTTTCCACGGCGGCGCCTGTCGATCTCCTCTGCAGCCACTCACAGAGGCTGAGACCCAGCAGCTGAGGAGGGACTTCTGCTCCAATGGCTGGCTGTGAGACGTGCATTTGTGCGTGTGTGTGAGTGAGTGAGTGAGAGAGAGACACACACACACCTGGAAACCAGTCATTGTTACAATGGGGGGCAAATGAAGCTGCTGCACTATCAAATAAAATCAATCAATCAATCAATCAATCTTTATTTATATAGCATCTTTCACTATCAAAATTGTTTCAAGGAGCTTTACATAATCCCAGGGCCTAACCCCAGACAAGTAACAGTGGCAAGGAAAAACTCTCCTTTAACAGGAAGAAACCTTGAGCAGGACCAGGCTCATGTAGGGGGACTCTCCTGCTGATGTCTGGCTGGGTAGAGAGAGAGGAGAGGGGGGAGGACAGGTAGAGGAGAGAATAGGTAGGAGAGGAGAGGACATACCCTGATCACTGGATCAAAGCAAACAACTGTCCAATGTCACTGTTGGATCTACACTCATTTCTCCATTCTGGGAACTTTTTGACTGTTCAGACTAAACGACTGGAGGAGAAAGACAGCACAGGGTTCTGATCTAATTGTGAGTGTGGCTCCGCCCCCCCCCAGCAGATTTAATCAGTGTGACAGAACAGGGTGTCACACTCACTTTGCAGGAGAAACATGTGCCAGAGATGTGTAGATGTGGAAAACGTTAAGAGCTGTAATTACTGTGGTAATTAAAGCCAACTGCTGCAGGTAGCCATGGCGATGACAGCCACCAGCTTTTTTTATACCCAACATTTCCTTTGATCCAACCGAGACTCCAATTAGCACCTTTTTAACAGGAGATCTTTTTAAAACTTTCTGGATAGAAAGAAAAAAAAAGTGATGCTTTGTGTTTGTGATGGGGGAGGGGAGGGGGATGTCGTGCTGATACACCCATAGTCCAAACTGCAGTTTTACATCTTCAACATAGTGGGAGTCAATGATTGTTCGGGTTCTGTCTGTGATGGATCCTCCTCTGCAGGATCGCTGTGGGTTTGAGGAAGTTCAACCTCTCCAACACCCCCATGAACAACTCCAGGATGTCCACATGGAAGCACACAGGTGGACAACAAAGCAGATGGTTTTGGTGGGCTGGATTTGGTGGTGCATGTGAAGACCAGCAGGTCCACAAGCAGGTCTAGAAAGTCCGAAGCTTCAGATGGTTCCTTTTCCACTGCAATATACTGGTTGCTATAGCAATGTTAGGAGAAGCTGCTGAGGTAGGACAGCATGCAAGTTCGCTGAGAGGAATATGCTAAACAATGACATGTGAAACATCCCAATCAGATGTATTTCCCCATCCAAACCCTCATTCATCTTCCTTTTTAATATAAAGCTGAGCACAAGCTGTTGCAAAAATGCTTCAAATATTCAAAATTGAGGCTTTGCAGATTTTTTTTCTTATTACCTTTATGATATTAAAATTTTTGGGCCATTTTGAATACTCCAGGATGAACGTTTTTAATGGATGGTTACAGTTCTTCTCCATAACCACTAGAAGGCGACGCGCCCCACTGTCCCTCGGCCCCGCTAATGGCATTCCTTTGATCCCAGTAGGAGGTTGTGGAACCCGGGGGGCGGTTTCTCTTCTGACTCGTAGGGGGACCAAATGGCGACTCAGCAAAAGATGCCCTCAGCTGCAGTGTCACACTGAGGAGAGGAGACATTAAATGAAGAACACACACACTCACTCACAGACACACAGTGTGATGATGTTTTACTGCATCAACTGCATCCAACATTCATACATTCATCGTCCCTCCACACCTGACAGTTTGTCATCTGTCTCCTCCCTCCATCCTCCCTCTCCCTCCATCACAGCCCTGCAGCCATGTGCTGACCTCTCTGTGTAGTGTAGCATATAATGCTCCATCCCTCTCTGTCTTGCCTCTCTGTGGATTAAAAGTGAGCTTTAAACATTCCCAGACACCCCCTTCCTCCCCTGGCCCTCTGTGCCCCCTCCTCCCTGTTAGGAATCAGAGCTGAAGCTCGCTGAACTGGAACGACGCTTCGCCGTCATCTGAAACCAAAGTTGTTTCATTGTCCTTCAGTAATCTGACGTCTGCGATGTCTTCCATTGTGCAGGAAGGAAAATGTCACAAAACTGGCTAGTCACACTGGGGAGGCTTCTCTTGCTTGGTTTCATCCTGGCTCCTTGGTTCTAATCATGAAGCGCAGCCTCGTGGTTTCTCTGCAAACCGACTGAAGAGTATTTTTCTGCTGGTCAGCGACGTTGGACGAAGGTCTAAAGAGGATGTCTGTTGAAATCCTGAAGATCCCTCTGAGCATCAAAGTCTGGTTCATCTTTGGATGGACTGAAAATGTTGAATATGTAGAGAAGGTCTCAATGTCCTTCCCTCCTCTCCTCATGTCTGAGGAGTTACCTCTCCCCTCTACCCTCCCAGCTGATCCACAGCTTCACCTGATGATGAGGATGATGATGGTGATGAAGTTTATTGGGGTCAGTGTGCTCATAATGGACTCAGTGTTCTGGTTTATTAGGACCAGAACAATTAGGGGCCTGGATGAGTTTATTTCATCTGATGTTTATCTCTTTAATTAAACAGTTCCTGTCGGTAGTGCTGATGTAAATAAAAAGGTGTTTCACTTCCTCCACCCACACATTCAGAAAGTAACCAACAAAAACATCCATTAAATCAGCCTGAGAACAAACAAGGTAGTCTCCCAGAACAGCAGAGGGTGGAGCCAACATCTTCAGGGCAACCCCCCCAGTAAAGGGCGACCAAGGCTTTAGTTCTGATGTAAAGGCTGAAGCTTCTCCTCCATTTATATTAAGTTTTAAGAAATAGAGGGAGGCTCCTTCCTCCTCAGAGCTGCTGAAGTTTTGATTCATGAAAACACCTGTGATAAACTCCCCACTCACACAGGCACATTTACATGGAGATGCACACTCGGTCTCAACTGTGGCCTCCTGAAAACACAGCAATCAGCTCAGGATGGCGTCTCCTTGCTCTCACCGACACTTCAGGAGGGTGGCGGCGGTCCCTGAAGTGGTCGCACTCTTATCAGTATGCTGAGTGCACTTCCTCTCTAAATGTGGCTGAAGCTTTTGGAGGCTTCTCTCTGAAGAAGACGTGATGTGATGAAATAGGAGATCAGATCAGATGAGAAGAAAGCAGAAATTCTGTTTGGGGGATTCTTTTTTAAGATGTGGCGATATGCAGGAATCCTGCCAGGGAACAATCGGATGCTCACACTCTTCTGCTGTCAGGTGAAGATGATCTGCAGAGCACATTTATACTTCGCCATGGCAACAGGCTCTATGATTAGGGGCAAATAGACAAAACTGCTGCAGCACTTGAGATTGAGATGATACAAATTAAGAGAACTCTGGGCAGTTTCCAAGGAGACGGAACAGGCGGAGGGGTTAAAGTCCAACATAAACACACCTTAAAGCTATTTTAGTGACAGCAGCGGGGGGAGGGGGAGGGGAGAACAGTGTGGGGGGAGGGGCATTTCTGACAGCCTCGCTCCGCAAATAAAACCAGAGAGGTGCGTGATCAGAGTCCCCCCATGTGTGTGTTTACCTTGCTGGTTCAAGGGTCCGTGTGTGGCTGTGGCCTCTTTCACACCTATGACAGCATAAAGAAACAGCCTGGAAACCAGTTCAGATTCATGCATCTTTATTGTTCCACTGAAAACACGTTTTCAGATCTTCACTTAGCAACAGAGACATTCCAGCTTCAGTGTCCTCCTGTGTCCAGGGTTAAAAGTGCCATAAGGAGAACGAGCCCCGAATGAAACAAACATGTCTGAGGGTATTGCTTCAAACCTGGTTTTTCTCTTTGCCAGAGATCATTTAAATAGGAAGTGTGAGGGTAGAACAGCCGGCAGTATTAAAGTGTTGACAGCACAGTCGGAGCAGGTTCGTGTTCAGGCACTTGTTGAACTGTCAGCTGATTGTTGGAGCCTGGCAGAGCCGCTTTCTGCTCATTGAGGTGATTATGATGGTGGGTTTGGTTTGCTTCAGGTCACAGATCAGGTCAGAACAGGCAAGTTGCAGTGTGAAGGTGTTAAAAAATTAAAAACATGATGGATCTGCCAAAACTCATAACACCATAAGATCTTTAGGCTTCATGTGAGCACAACACCATGTAGCTTTGTAAATACACACATGTAAAAAAAAAATGAACCAAACTCCCAGAAACCGCACATCTGTAACCATGACAAAAGCTGAGATTTGAGTTCAGGTTTAGCCATCAAATGACACAGTTAAGCTAATAGTTGTTAGCATTAAATAGCTATAATACTGACTTGTAAAGGACTAACATTAACATTAACAACAAAGGAGTTAGCTTTCTGCCAGATTCCCCACTTCTCCAAAATCAATATTAGTATACACAGCTACTAGTTATTAGCCATAATAGTTGATGGCATCACAGTGGGTAGCAACTCTGACATCAGCTTATAATAATCATTGTCCTGATTCTACAGGTAGAAACAGCTGACTTTGTTAACATGAGACAGAAACATGTGTAATGGTAAACATCCTTAGCAGAGTTAGCATGTGAGGCTCCTGGTGTCCAATAACAGTCTTTCAGCCACAGAGAATAACAGACACAACTTTTCTCCTTAGGTTGGACATCAGTCTGCAAACACAGTGTTCCTTATTTAAATTTACACTGACTAATACACTACTTTAATTAGCTTAGCGCAATGATTAATAGCCACATTTTCCATTTCTTTATATTTACAGTAGTTTTTCCGAACGTTCACGATAACAATTGCATCTGTGCTCCTCATGTGTATTCTTCCCATTTCACAATAAAACATAAAAAAAACACATTTAAAGGCGCTAACTTCAACTCAGAGGCCTCTTTGACGGATATCATAGCTCCGCCAATTGCAAAACACCAACAGAGGAGTTATCCTTCTTTGGAAATGTGGAGGAAAACTCCTAGTTTCAGTTTTAGATTGTTTTTGCCTCCATCGCTGAAACTCGTCACTGTGAAACCTAAAACCAGCAGCGTTGTTAATGTCAAATGGCAATTTTCAAGTTGCAGTTAAAGGGGGCTCATTTTCAATAAACATTGTTTACACTGAACCATGAAAAACAAATTCACAAGGTTTGAGTTTGTGTATGAACACCAGAACCTGATGGAACAGATGGAACCTCTGAGCTAAAGGCAACATTCAGAGCCTCTGATCCAGGTTGAGGGCAGGTTAAAGGTCTGAGATGTGGCCCCCCCCACACACACAGAGCTGAAGCTCACCTTGAGTTTTTAAAATCAACATCATAAAGCAGGAGTGGAGTTGAAAAGATGACAAGGTGTGACTTGCATCAAAAAGGTGCACCAGTAATTTAATTGATCAGAGCAATTGTGTGATCAGTTGATCTCTAGTTCCTGGTGTTTACAGGACCAAAACAGCCAGTAGCTTCAATCAGTCTGTTTCTGAGTCTGATCCTAAGGTGAAACGATTTGTTTGTTCTGGAAAATTGCTCAGGTCTGAAGGCGGAGCCAGTAACTGTCGATCACTGTCGAGCGTTAATTGCATGTCATGATAAAATTGCACCAACAAACAGGAAGTGCACTCATTTTCATGAGCCACTGACTCTGGATCAGCTGCAGCCTGGTGGCACTGTGAGTTTGGCACTGAGGGGATAAGTCCTGCTGATCTCCCACCTTAGGACACCAGTGAACTTCACAAGTTATTAAAGGTTTTAAATACTAAAGCACCAACAAGAAGATTCTTAACAGGAGGAAACACCCATCTGGAACCCTGAAGCTTCTGCCGGTCTCCTTAAAATGATTACAAGAAAAACAAAGAGTCTACAAGGATGTGATGGAGATCTACAAAGATGTGATGGAGGTCTACAGAGGCGTGATGGAGGTCTACAAAGATGTGATGGAGGTCTACAAAGACACAAACATCTACAAAGACCTGACAGAGGTCTACAAAGACACAAACATCTACAAAGACCTGACAGAGGTCTACAAAGACACAAACATCTACAAAGACCTGACGGAGGTCTACAAAGACATTATGGAGCTCTACAAAGATGTGATGGAGGTCTACAAAGATTGGAGGGTCATGTTATACCAACTATAATATTTCTGCAGAAAATTATTAGATATTTTCTCCAACAGGATCAGTAGCTCCCCAATGTTTAGGACTCTGTCTGAGTGGATTTTCAGATCTGAGTAAAAAACTTATTAAATTAGCCTTAAAGGCTTTTACAGTCTGAACACCTCTGAGGTTAGAACCTACATCCAGACAAAACCAGTTAATTAGAATTAACTGAAAGTTCATCAATTAATCAGTTTGGTTTAATTAGCACCTGCATACAGATCTTTAGTGAAGGACCCAAATCTCTGACCTAAATTTGTTCAGATGCTTTAGTTTGAACAATATTTTAAAGTCCACATTTTAATCAGTCGATACTGGTGTCCATTAGCGAACCTCCTCTGTATTTCAGTCAGTAAAAGTTGATGTGCACACTAATTAGAGCTCAAAGCTATTAATCTAACAGTTTGGATGGTGATGAGCAGCAGGAACTAATTAAGGATCAAAAGAAATTAGGCACTTCAGCTGTTACGTGGACGTGTCAGACACATTTCCACCTCAGTTTGGAAACATTAATTAAGCTGCCACTAAAAAGGTTCCTCCATCAAAGACACAAGGTGCTTTAAAACTTCAGGGAAATCAACCTTTTACATCCTAAAATCACTTTTTCAAAATCCAGGTTCCATCAGAAGAATCAAACATGCCCAAATGGGTGTTTCCTGGAAAAGGCTGAAGTGCTTTTGTCTTAATCTGGTTTTGGCTCAGATGATCCAGAATCAGTGACACTTCAGGAAAGTGTGAGGACAGGGAGACGGAGGAGCTGCTAAAACTGTCGGGACGGGGACGAAGGTGGGAGGAAGACCCTGGTCCTGGGCTTGGTCACATGGCCAAAGCTCGGGCCATAGCGGCCCCAGCCAGAGCTCTCCGGATGGCAGACTGGCTGCTCTCTTTCCTCATCAGCTGGTTGTTCTGAAAAAGGCCCTCCTGGCTGCTGTCAGGGCCTCCGTCCACAAACACAAGAGCCCCTGAAGCAAAAAAGCATAAAGTTACCGAATTACTTCCTGTCTGCACCAGACCGTGAGGGCAGCTGAGCCAGGACCTCCAGATCCCCTGTGTGTCCTGGTAATCTCCTCTCATCAGGTCCCACCTTTGTTTGACAGGTTTTAGGTTAACTGTTAACTTGGGTCACTGTTTAGCTCCCAAACTTGCTTTAAAATGTCTCTCAGGCTGTCAGGCAGCACTCAGGAGAGAAGCTGGTTGTCATGGCAATGCCTTATTCCACCCAGCATGTGCTGATTGAGAGCAAACAGGACAAATGTCTAAACACCTAAACCAATACTAGGGATGCACCACCAATGAAGAACTTGATGATGAACTTTGATCTTTTCAGCATTTGATACAACAAATCTCCGAAGTCATCATCAAGGTATCAAATTCTGGAGGTTAGCGACATCTAGAACATAAACGTTTCCTCAAGCCAGAAGCTTGGCGCCTTCGTCTTTGTCAGGACTCATGACCGACAAAAGATGATTTGCATTTATCAGCAGGTGAATATAAGAATCAGCTGATGGTTCATCTCACCGTGACCGTCCACACATCCGCTCTTAAACTCGCCTTCAAATCTCATCCCATCGAAACAAGTGAAGACGCCGACACCTTGAAATTTACCCTGGACAAATTCGCCCTCGTATCTAAAACAGAGATAGACCGAATAAAACACCCTCAGGGGAGCACTACAGCAGCAGCCCTGAGGACTGATTGTTCCTGGGAGCTAGAAACCATGACAACATCATCATCTCACCACAGAAACAGTAAACACATGAGCTGATATAAAGATGGCCTGAGCCACACACCTGGAGCCGTCGGCAAACACCAGCACGCCACAGCCGTTGAATAGGCCGTTCTCAAACTGTCCAGTGAAGCAGGTTCCATCGCTGAAGGTCAGCTGACCCAGGCCATGACGCAGACCTGCCGCCACCAACACAAAAAGGTGAACACACCACTCTCTAGAACCACAACACAGATGTTCTTCTTTACAAAGACCCAGCACAGCTGAAAGGGGCTGAAGCTCCACTGAAAGGGGAAGGTTCACCCCTGATTACTGCACCAGGAATGACTGAAAATCTACTGCTTTGGAGCTGCTGGCAATCCTTGGTGGTAATGCTGGGAGACCACTAATGTCGAAAACGGCATTCCTGAAGGTGATGTGCTCATTAATGATAAGTGGATGGGTGTAAAAGTGTGTGTGAACTGGTGTGCCGTTAACAACAATAGCAGCGTTGGTTCCTGAGGACAGTCCTCATTGAAATGCGGGCAGAACTGGGGCAACACGTGAAGCGAGCCAGGTCCCATATAGGTGTTGGCCACACTGGTCTGGTCAGTGGACACTGAGCTGAGTCAGGTGGGAGGGCAGACATAAAAGCATCATTGGCCACTTTTCCAAATGTATTGGGACATGTTGCTACAATGCACAGATGAATATTGGGTCAATGTACAGCTCAGCTGGGATGCACAAACACAACTAACAACACAGGAGGTGGCCTGGATCAACACAAGATTCATTCATTGTGACCCACATGGTGGGCAACAGGCTGCTATTGTGCAGGATTGGGGGTTTCTTGGTCAATAAACCATTGACTTGCCCTAAAATAAATCCTCCTGACAGGTGTTGAGAATGTGCTCCCCTCAATATGAGCCTGGGTTCAGCATCATTACTGTTTATTGGTTAAAGTTGGTGACTTGTGTTGCTGCTACACTACAGATGCCACAACTAGCCTCTCATTGCCTCAATGTTTAAATGACTCAAACAATGTTGGTTTAGTCCAGAGTAGAACTACTATCCATTTTATCATTAATACCAGAGGGGGTGCTATGCAAAACAGAGTATTTATTGTGCCTCTACATCATTGAGGACCATCTTCAACAATCAGTAAAGTTCCTGTTCTTGTCTTTGGAATTCATGGCTGGTTAACTAATGGTGGGTGGGTAAGTGGGTGGGGGGGCACTGTTTATACTCATTTGCATATGTAGTAGAATGCGCGGTGAGAAAGGAGCCTGGTACTGATGTGAATGTTAATGAACAATGTGAACATGAGGCCACTGATGTCAGTGGGTCTGACAAATAAAGATGTTCACAATGCACACACACACACAAGGGCACACAGGTACACATATTTAAGACTTGAATTGTCAGGCCCACCAGGCTCTCACACACACACATACACACACACAGATACAAATTTAACACTTGACTTGTCAGTTTGGGAAAATTAATAAGTGCAGTGGGAAGTTGAGAGATGAGGGGCTTCTGTTTATTTTATGCCTCTTAAAATGTTCCTGTGGAGGTGAGACCCATTTTCTCTCTGAATTCTGTGACTAATATGTAGGATGTTGGTGGGTGGCAGCAGGAAAGGGGTGGGGGTGGGTCAGGACTGTGTCTGAGGAGCAGTTGGACATGGACTGACAGAGTCCTTGGTGTCTTGTGGTGGCGCTCAATGTGGAATCGGATTTACTCTGGGCTCACTGGGTGACATGAAACTGGTGGGGAAGATGGGAAGGTCTGAGCTCTGTGTGTGTGCTGGGGGAGGCTAACAGCAGATTGGGCTTTGTAGAAGGGGAGGCGAGCTGCTTTGCAGGGGGTGAGGAAGGGGTGAGAAATAGAAAGCGTCTCTTGCTCATGGCTAAAGTGAATTAGCCAGTCCATCTGTCAGGGCTGCTTAAAGTGCTGCCTCTGCTTAATCTCAGCAGGGTTTTCACGCTAGATTTGGAGAAGAGATTTGGCAGAATTTAAATCTGAAAGTCGGCATTCCCGTTTTCAAAGTCTCTGTCTTCTTTGAATTGGATCCATGAGTGCAGATGTATGTGGGCTCCATTAAGCACATGTGGGGCCAGCAGGAGCTTAAACGCTGCATCTCATCCCTCTGGAGCGGTAGGTAAAATCCCCCAGAAGCAAACGTGAAAAGAGCTGGTGGGTATGAAAAACAGCAGCCGTCCACCAAAAGAGAATAGATCTTTTACTGACAGATTCAGCTGCTGCAGCAGAGGATAGTAATTCCTGTCTGTCTCTTTGGATTTGATCCATTCTAGACAGACTCTAATCTGGCACTCAGCTTCTTCTCTACGCCTCCCAGTGATCTGGTGTCAGGTCATCCTCCCTGATTACGCTTCAGCTGAGTTTGTCCAGCATTGATGTCAATCAATACTGCTAACACGGATGTTAAACGGCTGAAGCACAATAGCAAACGTCATCTGACTGTGCCTCACCGCTGTAGTTATTGCTGCCCCACTTCCTGTAACCTGAGAGAGAGTCTCTCTCTCTCTCTCTCTCTCTCTCACACACACACACTCTCACACACACACACACTCACACACACACACACACACACACACACTCACACACACAAACACGCACGAGAGAGAGAGCAATGGAGAGCAATGCAGGCTTGACACACTCTGTATTTAGATATTTGGCTGGTACAGGTACCAGTAGTGGTAGCGTATCCTTCCTCCTCAAAGTGTCGTTACCCGACCTTTCGGGTCTCCTGGTGTTTTTGGCTCTGCATGTTTGAGTGGTGTAACTTCAGTCCCAGCAGGGTGTCTGGCACCAGCTCTATGTGCATATATATTTAGACACCCATCAAGCCCCAGAGTCTAGGTTTGAGGGGCCTGGGTGTGGGAACACATTTGATTAAAGAACCTTTAATTTCCTCTTTCAGAGACATTTTCTCAGTGTGTTGTGCAGGTAGTTTCCTATGATTGTTTTTATCCCTTTTTGTGACACTAGAATCAGTCAATGTCATCTCTTTGAAGTACCTGGAGGTGTTACTGTGGATCAGTAGAAGTCTTACCTTCTTTCCACTCGCCGTGGTACTCCTCCCCACTTGAGTAGCTGAAGGAACCTCGTGTCAGGGTCATGGCTGCTGATGCACCACAGTTGCAGGAGATTTCGCTCTCACATTTGCTTCATCATCTCAGAGCCTGAAGGGGAACACAAAAGAAGATTCAACAACAACAACAACAACAATAATAATTCTTGTAAATGTCAACCGAGGCTAAATGTAACAGGGACTAAGCATGTGTTTCATTAATAAGTGTCCAGAGGTATTCATCATTACAGTTTCACATAATAATGTTTTAAAACTTCTGACACCTATACAGCACAGAGTTTGTCCAGTGGAGCCGCTCGGATGTGCTAATGGAAGGAAATTACTGCATGTCAACATTGTCCTGACACATTAGCCTGAATCAAACCTCCCTCACACGTCTGAGGTGGCAAATGCTGCAAGTTCTGGAGAGAACAGCACAAACTTCACCTGACTGAGCCTGGAGTCCTCAGTCTGCTCAGCTAACATCATGTCCTAGGTTGGAGTCAGAGGCAAGATGGGTCTCCGGGACAACCCAGAGACCCATCTTGTCTCTGGAATCTCAGGACAGCTGGACAGCACAGACGTTCAGTCCCTTCTGAACTCTCTTTGCACCAGTAGCAGGAGCGTCAATGAGCCGACAGATGCTCAATCCTGACGGTCTCAGTGTAGTCTGTGGACCTGCACTTCATCATGTGAAGTAGTGAGCTTTAATTCAAATGATTTTTATTGTGAACATGCTGAGGTTCAACTTTGGGTAAGAACAGCTGAGGCCTAAAGAGCTGCTTATTGTTGATTAAAAAGCTTCTGTTGAATCTGAGGGTTCTTTTCTTCTCTTTGCTGCTCCAAAAAGACAAACTGCCATTGACAGGAGCATCAGAGGAACCATCAGGCTCCATATTTAGACGTAAAAGGGTCGTTTATTAGACCGTTGATGCTTACATGTCACCAGGCGCTGTCAGATTAGACAGGAAGAGGGTGCCCCTCCATCCAACGTTGCCACAGCAACAGCTCCCAATTCTCTTTCATCCTACTGGCAAAACCCTGTCAACACACACGCATGCACACACCGCCAGACCAGAGAAAGAAGACGATTCTTTTACCTGTGTTTTAACAGCACCTCGCTTTTCTGGTTCTACATCACTGTGAAGGCAGCAGTAGATGCTGGAGGATTTCCGCTCTTTTCGACACTTTTCCGCACCTGCTTCCTGCCTGACAGCGGCGCTGCAGTGTCTTGTATCTCCATTGGCTGTCACTCGTCCACTCTATTCAAGGTGTCTTCCTATTAGTCACCCGCGCGCGGTCGCCACGCCCTCGCGCGGAGACGTCTTTGTCGAGGGCAGCGAGTTCACAGCCGTAATTAGCCGAAGTGCTGCTCCGCAGGCTCGGCCGCCCTCTGTTCCTTCCTTTACGAGCTGCCCACTGTCTCTGTTGTGCTGTAAAATGGCAGCGTTAATGATTCCGTGTCATTTTAACATCCAATTCGGTGATTAGAGCCGCGTTTTGGCGAGTTTTCCTTAAATTGATTTATTCTTGTCCTCAGAGTTTGAAGAGCTGGTTAAACATGAACGTCTGCATCAACTGTGGATACTCCAACACTGGCGCGAAGGAATTACACGCTTTACGATTGATGTCTAAAATTATACCGAGGTCCTTCCATAATTCAATTTCATAAAGCTCCAAGCATCAAATTTCTCATTCTTACCTCCATCATCAAATCATGTTTGTATAATCCCACAAATATTTGGATTAAACCTGAATTTTAAAAAATGATCAGTGTTCACACAACATAAATTGCCTGAAGTCGATGTTGTTTTGTTCCTCATCTGTGCCACAGCAACTGTTATGTGTCTCACTGTGATGTTAGCTTTTGGATCAGTTTTGTGGTTTGCAATTCATTTTCATGAATTTAGCTCAGCCTTTAAAAGTGACATGGTGTGATTAAGAGTTGGGAATCGCTGCTGCTGTGATTAAATATGTCAAAATATTTGGCAATAACAAAGAATTCTTTTGTTCATTGTTCAGGGTTTCTCAGGGTTTGGTATCACTTTTGATCTAAGCTTTTTGAGTAAACAGTAAACTGGAGGGTTCCTAAATTGTGTGTGTTTATATGTATGTTAGGGGGTGTCATCGTGTGTTATGCATTTTTACGAAGATTTCACAGTAAATAATAATCATTGTAACTGGATTAAAGGACCTCATGTCTGTTATATTTGGCACTTTTAGGTTTTTAGGTTTTCATCTATATATGTTTGACAAAAATAAATTATCATACTGAAACTAAACAAATGTATTTATTGCTTGTTATTTAATAATTTCTATAAAACAAACTTGCTCAAAATGAAAAAATGGAATGCATGCGGTGTGTTTCTGGGGTAGGTGGCCCAGGGAAGAAAGCAACCCTGGACATAATGACGCAATTGATGAACGATTATTAATTTGAATAATTGAGGAAATGCTACGTAATCAAATAAAGAAGCGCACTAATCCTTTAATTGGCTGAAAGTGAATATGAGCAGAATTTCCTGGACCTCACTAGGATGACATTAGCGGCGGCTCGTTCAGCTGCTTTTATTGTCGTAAGGACCTTCTGAATTGTCCCCTAACCCTAACCCTGGACCGAGTCGGACCGAGCCCGCACGGCAGGTATTCGGTGTCGGCGCCCTTTGACACACTGAGCTGCGCGTGGGCTGAATTGTGGAGCATGTGTAGCTCTGAGGCGTCAACATTATCACACAAACATCCCGTGAAGCAGCCAATGACAACAGCACATCCTTGGCTGGAGAAGGGGGTTAGGGGTGGGAGGGGCTGGAGGAGGGGGCGCATTTAATGGGTGGGACAAAATGAGCGCTATAGAAAGGGGGATGCTGCAGCCCCGTCCCCTCATATCTCATTCCACCCAGCCCTAGAATAAAAAAACACCGGTGACGTGCGCGCAGGGAAGCACCAAGCAGTATGTGCGCGCCCACGGGAGGGGCCGATAGAAAATGGCGAGTCTGTGCAAAAGGCAGCAATGCACGATAGAGAGGCGCGGCTTTCGGCAGGAACTTGACTCTTGGAGGCACAAACTCATTCACTGTGTAGGTAAGCTCTTTTGGTATTGCGTGTGCGTGCGTGTTTGGCGTGGTCCCGAGGCCGGTGCGTGTCATATTGAGCTGTCCGTGAGTTTTCTCCGCGGCGCAGCTGAAATGTCCACGGGAAAACATACAGGAGCTGTCATTTTTGTTCCGCTCGGCTGATGCCTCCCACTGGACCGAGCCCAAAATATTTCAGCACCAAGTTTGTGTGAGCGTCGCGGGCACGTTTCCAAGCGCTTGCCCCTCGAATTTGATGCGTGTGACCAGCGCGGCTGTGGGCTTTTGATATTTTTTTCTAACCGTAATCAGAGACGTTGGGCATTTTAGTCTTTATTCTATGGCTGTTTGTTTATTGTAAGCAAGTCATGTCACGTGTGCAGATGGAGCGCTGCCTCAGCCAATCAGCGTCATCTCCGTAGGTTGGCCCGTGCCCGCGATGCGCGCTGCCGGGCCAAGTTTTTGTTGGTGTGTGCGTGTTGGGGGAGGGATGTGCGCGCTCTAAATCTCCAAACATGACGCCCCCCGCCCTCCTCCCGCGCTTCCCTGGAAATCTGGGTGTGAGCGCGCATTGCTGCATTGGGGAAATGTCAGTGAAATCATTTTTGTGTTTTAAGAGGGGGGAGGGTGCAATAATGGTGCTATTATCCTGCACAAGGGTTTGGTACTTGTTGAAATGAGCTCGTGGAGGGCAGTTGGAGCATTTTGCTGTTTTTATTAGGAAAGCTGGGGCAGTTTAACTCTTCCTGCTTTTTCTCTTGACTTTACACCGGCATCTATTTTGGCTTCTCTCATCCCTCACTCCCATTTCTGGTGTATTTCATTAGCTCACTTTAATCCGGTTACATTGACCCGTCCCGATGTTATTGCAAGATTATCATCCACTCTTCGCCTCTGATCTCTTAACCTTTCTGGGTCTCCTCGGCTCTCTGTCCGGCTCCTAATCTGGCTTTTATCGTTAGCATATAAAGCGTCACCACAGTAGCGACAGGGTTGATGTTATGCTTCTTGATTTTGGATGCACTTGTGTGTCCAGATGTTGAGCGCTGACCTGTCACCTACTTACCCATCCGACCACTTCATAATGCCTCCCCTGGCCTGTTTCCAAGTGAGCTGGCCAGGCTTTTTAGTAAAAAAATCCTCCTAATGAGAAGATGTGGTGTATGAATGAAAAGCTTGGTTAATCTCTGACCTTCGCTTGGTGTGATCAGGCTGGAGCCAGAAGGAGTCAGAGCAGTGGTGTAAACATAAGGCTTTTCCTGCTCGGTTTGTCGCATGTCCATTTGATCATTGATGATTTTACATTCAGATTATGACACAGAAAGGAGGTTTTCTATTTCTGAGCTCTTACCGCCATTAATGACGGTGGCTCTGCCTGACATTTTGCCTGCGTTTGTGACCTGATTAGAGACGATTTTAATGACTTAGTGGCTCAGGAGTTGGAGCCAAAAGAAGCCGGAGGATTTCATGCTGCAGCCAGGCTGGACGTACACCTGTAATAAACACCAGCATCATGAAAGAGATGTCAAAGGAGAAACCACGGCATGATAAACACATCAGCTTACTGTTATGCACTGTGAATCCAGTAACATGAGGATGATAGCAGGATGAAAACAGCACAGATCTGAATAATGAAGTCACAGTTGAAGGTTCCAGCGTGTGTGTGTGTGTGTGTGTTGTGTGTGTGTGTGTGTGTGGTGTGTGTGTGTGTGCGTGTGTGTGTGTGTGTGTGTGTGTGTGTGTTTTTCCTTTTGAAGCATGTTTGTTTGAAGACTTCTCAGCTCATAAAGCACACGGTGGGAACATCACATGACTCGTCTGTCTGCTGACCGGATAAAGAATTTGTTTCCCAAACTAAAGCGAAACACTGATAAAACGTCCGAACCAAATATCCAATCAGACAAGACCATGGAAAGGGTACTGTGAATCGAAGTGAAATGGAATGTTGGTGGAAGCTGAAAATGATGAAACTCTAAACAGACATTTACTGTACTTCCTGGTGCGTGGCGGAGGCGGATGGCGTGGACGCCGCAGCTGTGTTCACCTGTAATGAAGTGGGCGCGTGTTGACAGAGAGCTGGAGACTATTAACATTAGGACCGGCTGACTGTTGCCGATCTGGGCCAATGTTCTGGGTGAAGAAGTAAAGTTGATTAGCTGACAGGTGATGACAGTCTCACCACAGCTGGAATCTGTGTTTCTGGGCTTTTATCTGATTACCATGGCAACAATTTAGAAAAGGTTGTGTGTTTATATCACAACTAATAATAACTAAAAAGATGTTTCAATAGAAACTAGTTTCCAGGCTATGACTGCATTAATCAGCTGAGTGTTGGACCTGGTTTTTACCTCCCGTGTGGCGTCACGTGATTTGTTGTTTGTCTCCCTAAAGGTTGGGCTTTATTTATTGTCTCCTGGAGGAGGAAGTGGATTTGGATTAACGCTGCCACCGCAAACAATGATGGCAATAAAATCAGATGAATAGAAAGGAGGGTGGAAGCAGCCTGAGGTTGTGCAACAGTTACGGATGCTCATCACTGAGGAGTAACTGGCCAGGTGAAGATGTGATGATGTGGTTTAGGGAGGCTGGAAGACATCTGTATGATCCAGCAGGGTGGAGTAAAGACCTCCATCCCTCCATTACGTCTCGCCCATGCTGTCATTTCTGTATAGACGGACAGACGGGATGGGGGGGCGTGGCAGCGGTTCCCTCATTCCAGTAGAGCGGGTCCCAATGCTGTAAATCTCAACATGCACTCCTCATTAGACATGCATAAACACACACGCACACATACACATATACACGCACACAATGAGAGGAGCTAACTCAGGGGCTGATCTCTGCCAAACAGGAGACCTATGGGAGGAGGGCTGCTCCCTTCCAGTGGGGGGGGGGGGTATTCACCCCTGGCACTGAGTGAATGTTGACAGAAGGTGTGTATGTGTGCAGGAGCATGTGTGTGGTAGAGAAGGACCATGGCGCTCTTTTGCAGCACCGTCCCAACTCATGTTCAAACACTCATCCGTCTGCAACCAGACACAAACTTCCCATATGGGCGAAGTCTGCATGAGGAGGGACCTGTTTCCTGCTGCTGTTGGGTAAAACTCTTTAGTTTGTTTTCTACAAATTGATTATTTTGGCTTCTCAGGAGAGACCATGCCTGTCAGTAATTTTTATTGCACATTGCATTGTAGTTGCTCAGGTTGTAGTTATCCTCCCATGGATTTTCAAGATGAGGAAGACCATGTAGACAATGTTTGGTTGTCTTTCTATCAGCTTCTACAAGAAAAGTCATGGAAATGGTGTTTGTGATGTTGTTTATGATGACTGTAGCGACTCCTCTTCCTCTGTGTTTAGCTGTGCTTCATCTTCAGCTCCAGTTTATATGGAACACATGTTCAACATCATCAGACGATCCAGACTGATCCAAGCTGGACAGTTTCAGCCAGGTTCTTGTTAGCCTGAAACTGAGATTTCTGAGCAGGAACCATCAGGTCTGTCAAAGAATGCAATAAATGAAATTGATTTTCCACTAAATCATTCCACTAAAATATGAATGTGAGCTTAAGACAGACTTTCACACACACACACACACACACACACACACACACACACCACACACACACACACACACACACACACACACACACACACACACACACACAGGAATGGTGAGAAGTGCTGGGGTTTTAGACCAGCAGGAATGTTTACTTGGAGCCGCCTCCTCTAGAGTCCTTCCTCTTCCATAATGGCTCCTTTTGTGTTGAAGGTCATATTTGAGCGATTTGCTTTTCATATATTTGATCAATGGTATGCACGAGGCTATGTGTGTTGGCTCTTGTGATTTAGTCTTTTTCACCAGTGCATTTTCATGTTTTTGGATTGTAAATTTCAGATTAAGGTTAAACTGACAGAACTGTGTATGAAAGTGTGTGTTGAGGTTGTCATTAAGGTTTAATTAATACGAAGTAGCAACCGTGTTGTTCCTGAACATGAGGAAGCTGCTAAAGAGACAATAAATTTAGCTGAACACTCAGGTAAGAAGCGTTAGCTTCCACAGTTCACAGTTTAAGAACCAAGAACCTTCCGCTGGATCTAAAGTCTTGCTTGTAGTCCAGTTTGTGATTTTCATTCACCGTCACACAAACACAATTTTCATTTCTGACAACTTTGTTGAAAAGCAACCAAATTAGGGTAGTTGTCACTTGTTACACACAAAGTCAGGCCACCTGACTGGCCTCAATCAACCTGATAGATATAAATGAACCATTACCAGATCCAGAACCCTATTAAGATATTCCAGGACTCTGCAGAGGAGTGTTCATGTTTGTGGTTGATTAATAGAATAGAGGTGTGTGTGTGTGTGTGTGTTGTGTGTGTGTGTGTGTGTGTGTGTGTGTGTGTGTGTGTGTGTGTGTGTGGCCACTGGGCTTGTCATTGTAGCAGTGCTGCCTGCAGGTGCACCAAGGGAAATATAGTTCTTCAGTGTGAGTGGGTAGAGATGGATGGAACAATAGAGGTGTGGAGGGTAGGGTGGCAGCGTGTGTTAAGGTATGACGCTTATATACAAAGAAGCCAGTGAGGTCACATGACCAATGAGGGCTCCACAACAAACGGAGTGAAAACAAAGAGCATTATTAACGACTTGGAAACAAATGACTTAGTTAAGATTGAGCCTTGATCCAAAGACACTCAGACTCACACAGGAAGTGTGAGAATCACCAGTATAATCAATGATTAATAAGTTATGATAACTATCCAAATGAGCCTTTGAGGAAGTGTAACTTCAAATATTATAATACTTTTGAATCAGCTGTTGAAATAAACTTTCTGTCAGTTCTTCAACTGATTGAAGAAAAATGTGAAGAGTTGATGGTCTTTGACTTAAGAGTTGTTGGCTAACACCAGGAGGTCGAAGTTGTGGAACAAGTTTCTACACAACCTGCCAAAGATTGGATCGAAGACTCCAGATGGGTAAAAGCATCAAAAAGAGGACTGATGTTGGTTGAGGAACTGTGGAACCTGTATGGGACCAGTTCTCCTCCAGATATTTGGCACAGGCCATTAAGAACATCTCTACATTTCTAAACTCATAAATGGGAGCATCTTATACACACTCGTGTTCATTTGAGTCTTGATCCCAGTTTTACCTCAAGTATCACAGAAGAAAATCAATGGTTAATGGAGATTTCACATCATTTTGCGTCACAGGGACATTTGATTTCCACTATTCAGCTCCTCTAAAAGCATGTTGAAAAGGATCTGAGCAGCATGAAAGCTCTTTTTGAACCTTTGCACCTGCTTAACTAAATGGGGAAACGACTCAGGAATTTTTGCTTAAGTCTCGATATGAATCTGGATGTTGGCCGGACACAAAGAACCCTAACCCCATAAAAACTCTGCTTGAGTTCATGTTTCATTAGTGTTCAGATGCTGTGATTGGGGTTCTAGTAAAAATCAGTGGATTCCTAGTCTGGCAGAGCAGAAATACCATCAGCACCAGTGCAGCAAACAGGAGCCTTCCACCAAAAAACAGCCATCTCATCCCAACCCATCCAATTCGGAATGGGAATGATGAACTTCTGATGTTCAGAAGAGGCTTGTGAAGATGTTTCAGCATCATCACGGCAAATCAACAGTTTCAAAGCTGCTCTGTTAAAAATAAAATCTCCCTCATGAGCAGTATTCACCACTCAAAAAGAATTTGAAGGCCAACAGCAGCGCCGGCATGGACATATAAACCTTGTTAGCAACACGACAGGAAGAATCTAAAATAAATAATATAGGAACAGACACACACACACGGGCGCACACACACACACACACAGACATACACACACACACGGGGGCAGGATAAATGCTGGTGACAGGGGCAGCTGTGCTGTGTGAGGGCCCAGTCTGGAGGCTCTCGGCTCGCCTCTGTGTACCACCATGTCACCCTCAGTTAGGTGTCAAGCCCACCAGGCTCACACACACACATGCACACACACGCACACAGAGATGGTCCTTCAGGAGAAATGTCAGCATTATTTTTATCTCCATGTCTCTGCTGCTTCTTCTCCACACATTTTTGTCTCCACACATTCTTTGTTTAATGTCTTTTTCAATGTCTTTTTTTGGGGGGGAAATTGGCCTGATGGTGCTGCAGTTGGTTCTTGCTAATGTCTCCCCTAACAACCAAATTTCTCAGATCACATAGATCAACCTCTACATGTACACACAGCAACAACAACCACAACAACAACCGCAACAACATCCACAACTGCAACAACCACAATAACCACAACATCTGAAAAAACAACCACAGCAACAGCAGCAGCAACTGTGAAGCGCATCGTCAGACTTTTCAAAGTAATTGCTTTAAAACTAAAGGCAGCACGTGAAATATCTGTTGTAATGTGGTTCGAATTAGGCTTCACTCAAGAAAAGAGGAGCATGAAACACATTTCTCGTGGTGCCTTAACATGACAGGTTCAGGCAATTTGGAGATTTGAGCTGCTCTGTGTTGCTGTTGGACAATAGAACAATGGAAGCACTGTTTTGCACACGGGGAGCCCGGAGCTGAAATAATGAATGTAAGGGTCAAAACAAGAAGGACAAATTCCTCAGGAATATCTTCAGCGAGAGGGTAGTTAAAGATGGTGAAGTGGGCGGAGGTATATTTGGGTGGAGGTACAAATCTGTCTGAACACGTCAATCTGTCAAAAAACAGGACTGAAGCTCCTGAGTTTCATAGCACTTTTAAGCCCCAACAGCCAGAAGAATCAACTACAACTCCCAAGACACCCTTCGGTAAGACGCTAATCTAGACCAGCTAAATCTACAGCAGGTTAAACTACAACATATATGAATGTCCACCCAGGTGAACGTGGGGCTGCTTTATCTCTCAGTGATGATATAGGACATCCTTACAAGCCGTAAACACACGTCCACGACACTACCAACAGTCTGTGTCAGTAAAAGAAACAAATGAGTGAAACTGAATCTTTAGTTTTGGTCTGATTCTGAACTCACTCACTCACTTTCTACCGCTTGTAGCCGCATCCAAGATGCAGGAATCCAGTTTGCCGTGTGTGTGGGGGGGGGGGGGGGGTGTTCGTTCGTTTGAAAGAGTTTGGGACATGGTTAATGAGTTGTGAACATTTGGTGAACCAAGGTGTGTCACTGCCTATCAGTGACCACCTTTGGACCAAGCACACAAATTGGGCAGGAGGGAGTTTAAGGACCTTTTCAAGGGAGATAAAAGGGTGTGTGTGTGTGTGTGTGTGGTGTGTGTGTGTGTGTGTGTGTGTGTGTGTGAGTGAGAGAGAGAGAGAGACAATAGCAATAATACACACAGAGCAACCTTTGTGATATGCAAAGGGAGAAATTTTTATCTGCATTTGTTAAAGAGTGTGTGGCAGCAAGTGTGTGTACATAAACACATTCCCTATAAAATATTACAAAAGGTTTTTTACTATATAAGGATTGGTTTTAACGTGTGTGTGTGTAAGACAACTTAAAAGCAGCTGTATGGTGACAGGTGTGTTCAGATTCTTTGTGTGTGTGTTGTTATCTTTGCACGCCGCTGCTCCTATGCATTTAGGTTTGGGCTCGTAAAGCCGTACAGGAGGAAAGCTGCATAAATGGTCTGTCTGTGGTTCCTGTCAGTCATGTGACAACCTCAAACATAAATGATGGGGGGGCGGTATTATTGGGCTCAGCAGTGTGACGGGATAAAGCCAGCTCCTCTGTTTGCTGGAGGTCTCTGAGGATGTTGATCCTAGAGAATCCTAGAATCGCAGGATTAAATTGAAAACAGGTAAAATGGTCTGTCTGGTTAGATCCCTACATCCTTGTACACCCCTGGCCCAACAATCAATTGCCTTCTTTGTCTGTTCACGTTAAGTAGCTCGATTTCATGTGAATATCATATGATTGGAGAAGCTGCTGAGATATTTGGAGAGAGACAGACACACATTTAACACACTTAAAATGTGTCTTTGTTCCATCAGCACTGGGCCCCTGACCTCATTAACTCACCCAGATTTCAACCAATCCTTACATCTGGCTGATGATAAACCACAGTGTGTGTGTGTGTGTGTGTGTGTGTGTGTGTGTGTGTGTGTTGTGTGTGTGTGTGTGTGTGAGTGTGTGAGTGTGTGAGTGTGTGAGTGTGTGAGTGTGTGTGTGTGTGTGTGTGAGTGTGTGAGTGTGTGTGTGTGTGTGTGTGAGTGTGTGAGTGTGTGACACACACACACATTTTCATAAGCCACTCTGTGCTCTTTGGTTCTTCTCTGCATGATGGAGGTTAACGCTAAAGTAAACTACAACATTTTAATTTGTATCAAAATAAAACAACCTTTATTTTTCTCTAATTCTGAATGATTTTAGGTTTCAGAACCAAAAACATTTTCTTGGTGCCTGAAAGGGTTTGATTATGGTCTCCTTTCAGCTGTAAACATCCACCATTCCAACCGCAGGAGGAACGCACCTCACTTCCTCTGATTAGATGAGAAGAAAGTGTTGAAAGTGGTTCCTACACATAACGACAGTGGATTCTCTCATTCTGTCATCAACACAGACTCAGAACCCCGAGACATCTATAAAT
Source organism: Takifugu flavidus (assembly GCF_003711565.1). NCBI lineage: Eukaryota > Metazoa > Chordata > Actinopteri > Tetraodontiformes > Tetraodontidae > Takifugu > Takifugu flavidus. The sequence goes on from NC_079525.1 coordinate 7,890,812, forward strand.
ACCCAGTGTCAATCAGGCAGTCAGTGTGAGGTAAAGGTCTGAACCGTGTGTTTATGGCAGGAGGAGGAGACGACTGCTGGAGCTTCTCAGCAGGTTCTCTTCACGAGCGTTCTGGCTGAGACCAGTAGACCCTGTTAAAAGTCATACATCATGTAAGTGTCAATGATATTAGCAGATACTAGTGGCATCTCTCGCTAGTCAACGGCAGTTGCCTATAATGTCCATTTGCATTCAGTGTCAGTGAAGGTCAGGGGGACATCAGATGTGGGGGACGTCATCGAGGGCCTGGGGAATGTCAGCGAGGGCTGGGGGACATCAGAGAGGGTGGGGGGATGTCAGCGAGGGCCGAGGAGACGTCAGAGAGAGCAACAGACACAACAAGCTGATTAATTTTATTTTGAATTATTAAAAGTTGTAAAATTGGAACCACAATTAGTCTTAATTCTAATGTTTAATAAGAATGAAAAGTATAAAAGTGAAACAGCATTCATCTGCTGCAGCTGTTAACAGCTAACTGGATTTTCTAAGAATCTTTGCTTCTCTTTGTTTTTACCTCTAAACATCTTGACATCTGACTTTTCTCTGAACAAACAATTGATTGGTTTAACTGCACGTAATCACAGAAACAAGAGCGGATGAACAAGAGTTAAGCTGAGAGTCACAAAGAGCTGTGACGCCTGCAGAAGCAGAATTAAAGGACATAACATGGTAGAAAAGAAACACTGAATAAAAAGGATATTAGCAAGAATGCAGTGATGAAGGAAGGTTTAAAGGAAGAGTGGATGATGTGTTTTCCTCTGAAGGTCATCTTCAGTCTCTTCTCCTCTGGTGTGTTTTGCTAACCCAGCAGCTCTGCAGCAGCTTTAAATGTGTGTTCACATGGCCTTCCTGCTTTCTTTTGTCCCATCCGAAGTTTAAATCTCACAAGGAATTTACCCACATGCCCCAGTGGGTCAAGAGGAGAGTGTTGGGCATAGAGGGTTGGTTGGTGCTCAACCGTGAAGCCGAATGTCAGCCAAGTTAAATGAACAAATGAAATGATCTTTACAAAGCTACAAAGACAACATGTCCAACGAATAAAGACAACATGCCCATCCACCTCCTGCGTTTGTCTCCGGCATCGGAGCATGTGAAACCCGTGATTTTGGACTGTCTCAATGGTGAACATCTATATTCCATCAGGAAGCTTCATGTAACCCTGAGAACATCTTCAGTGGCGTTTGTTCCACTTCAAGTGTGAGTCATCAAATCAAGATTCTTTAAAATTTGAGATGCATCTGGATTAAATGTGACCACAGCTGCTGTGGACAACATCTGTCCACTCTGCCAGGAAAAAATAAAACCACATATTTATTCTGTGCTTAGTGGAGAACCTGGACCGCTGGGCTCTGGCTTTAATCACAGGCATTAAGAGCTTAAAAAAGAAAACGCACCATCCATGATGGGGGGTGTAGGTGGCCACGGTGCTGTTTCAATCTGGGTCAAGAACTGGCGAGATGTTTCAGAAGCATCGACTCTGTCGTGTTTTTCAGCTGCAAGAAACCTCCTTTATAGATTTTGATTAGCAAAAGAACAAGGAGGTCGTGGCATGAGAAGAGGAGAAGCAGAAGCTATCGGATCCCACCTGGTCCTGGAGAACAGTAACGGCAGCAGGTTGAACTCAGAGGCTCTGTGCTAGCACATAACGAAGCAGACAAAGGCATCAGTTTCACAGCTCTTCTGTGCTAACAAGCAGCCAGAGATCTCCCACTGTGCGCTGAGCTCCAGCCATGTGCCAGAAGAAGTCAGAGCTGATCAGGAATCAGCTAAGAGATCCAGAAAAGCGGCATTCAAAAGCTTCTGTCCTGGTTCTTCCCTCACCAGAAAATGTTGGCTGAGCAGACGGGGTCTCTAATGCTGATAGAACTGCCGCCAGAGGGGGTCGTTAGCTACTGGAGTCTGTTTCCATCCAAAGGTCCTTCGTGTCCTCTAAAGTTATGGATGCCCTCCCATATTGATATCTCAAAGCTGAAAAGAATTGAAAGAAGGAAAAATGTTACAGGCATCTAAAACTATCTGCAATGTATTTCTTTCACTGTCGCTTCACTTATTTTCCTCTTTCACTTAGTTTTTGTGACTTTGTGCAGTAGCCCTGGAGCTGCAAGGAAATACATTATCCTGCAGGAGAAAGGAAGGATGCACATTTTAATTAGTTGCGGGGTTGGAGCAAAGGTCTCGATGTTCTTAAAAATAAACAAAACCCACGCCGTCTTTGATAGGAAGAAAGAAGAAAATTGGTATTGTGAGAAAGTTACCGTGGCTCAGTGTTGAATTAACGCAGTGGCACCGTCGGGATGTCAGCAGACACGTGAAGTCCAACAGGTCACGGTCGACCCAGCGCAGATGCCAGCCTGTTTGACGCTGCTCATTCTCTTAAAGAATCGTTTATTTCTCCACAGCAAGGAGAGAAAAGAGCCATTATTCTGCAGGGAAACAAATAGAGAATTCTTCAGTCAGACTTGAAGGGGTAAAGGGTAGCCACTGCTTTTGGGGTCAAACACGCTCAGAGCAGCAGCCACTCCTGGCAGACACCTGCCAGCCCCAGTACTCCCAGTTGTATCCCAGTTAAAGGATCCAGCAGAGGAAATACTGAAATCATGAAAATAAGTCAGTAAAATGGACAAAAGCACAGACCAATTCATAGTTTTATTAGAAGAAGGAATGAATCCACTACAGATGTAATAATTTACCTTTAAGTTTTGGTTACTACTGTCTGGAAACAGACATCAGTTCCAGACCAAAGCTGGCTGATGTTGGCAGCAGTGCCAGAGTTTCACCAGTGGTAGGATGGAAATAACTCCCAGCAGGTGCGATGAAGAAGGGAGATCAAGAAGAACTCTGAGGGAGCAATGAGGACCTGCAGGCTGGTGCCAAGACAGTCTCCAGGTTCACCCACAGATGGTAGAAAAGTGCCGGTCCATATGGTGTCGGTACATTGTCAGTGACCCCCCCCCCCCACAAGGTTTAGAGACAACGAAGAGGATGAACTGGCTGAACACCAGCCAAACCAGCACAAATCAGGACGTCAGTGAACTGGATGTGTTTCTCCGAGAACCTAAAGGAACTGGGCAGGTTCTGGTTGTGAGGTATGAACAGAACCATCACTGATCCCAGTTCAGACTATGTAAACCAGCACCTGTGCTGTCAGCATTACAACCCCATTCTTTAATACCCTAACCTATCTGCTAACCATCAGCCCCACCCCCCTAACACAAACATACACACACACATACACACCCAACCCCACTAAAACAACACCCCCACTTTCATTTACACAAAGCAAATGTTTTCATTTTGCTTCTTGTTAGTGTCTTCATGCGCCTGCACCTCCTCCAAGTCTCAAAGCATTTGTTTTCATGTGGGGGGGGGGGTCTTTGTATGTTGGAGGTGGAGTCTGGAAAGAGCAGAAAGTTAATGCTTGAAAATGCCCCTCCCAATCCACACCCTTGATACAATGCCCCTCTCCCACAGCCAAGTTACCTAAGCCCCTCCACCATGGCCACAAACAAATATTAAAAGTGTCAAAGAGTGTGTCAGTGTCTGTGTTGTCATGTTAAAATGTCAAATCTTCCGTTCACAGTGTGTGTTCTGAGTGCTATAGCAGTCCTGCAGGGTGTGTGTGTGTGTGTGTGTGTGTGTGTGTGTGTGTGTGTGTGTGTGTGTGTGTGTGTGTGTGTGTGTGTGTGTGGTGTGTGTGTGTGTGTGTGTGTGTGTGCGCGCGCGCGCAGGAAAGAGAGAGAGAGATGGAAGTGTGGTAGTCACAGTAATAGCTGCCAGCACACACCAGCCTCCTTTGAGCTCATCAGCGGTTCCTTCAGACAGAGATGAGACGAGATAAGGGATTTGTTTTTTCCAAGGAGCTGTTGGATATAATCGACACTTTCACTTTAGGCCTTGTGCTTCTTTTTGTTGTGTGTGCACATGTGTGTGTTCATGTGTAGTTTGCTTTCTTTGTTTTTACCGTGCCTTTGGCCAATCCTGAATATATTTGCTTTATTCATTTTCAATCTCTTTCCCCAAGACACACACCCACACACATGTAAATCTCTCTCTCTCACACACCCACACACACACACACACACACACACACACACGTGCGCGCGTTAATCACACACATGCACGTAAATCACACAGACCCACACACACGTTGCTAGCTGTGGTCGTGATCTCAGTTTATTCATTGGGGTTAGGAATAGAAGAAGAGAAAATGTTCAGTGTGAAATGTGATTTAAATGTTTTTCTGGACTTATATAAATGTAAAGAGTTAGAAGCACATTGGTCTGTTGCTTGTGTAACTCTGGCTTTGCACCATCAACCTTAACTGGTCAAAATCTGCTGAAAAAGCTGAGCACCCAAATGCTCTATTTCTTCTTCTGCTGAGTTTGATGGTTGTTTTGTTTTTCTTTTCTATGAAGCATGTGTAGAAACACACAGACACATATTCTCTCTCTCTCTCTCATTCTCTCTCTCTCTCACACACACACACACACCACACACACACACACACGTGCGCGCGTTAATCACACACATGCACGTAAATCACACAGACCCACACACACGTTGCTAGCTGTGGTCGTGATCTCAGTTTATTCATTGGGGTTAGGAATAGAAGAAGAGAAAATGTTCAGTGTGAAATGTGATTTAAATGTTTTTCTGGACTTATATAAATGTAAAGAGTTAGAAGCACATTGGTCTGTTGCTTGTGTAACTCTGGCTTTGCACCATCAACCTTAACTGGTCAAAATCTGCTGAAAAAGCTGAGCACCCAAATGCTCTATTTCTTCTTCTGCTGAGTTTGATGGTTGTTTTGTTTTTCTTTTCTATGAAGCATGTGTAGAAACACACAGACACATATTCTCTCTCTCTCTCTCATTCTCTCTCTCTCTCACACACACACACACACACACTCAGATGCAGCTGACGCGTGTGCGTGTGTACCATGATGGATGTAAATCATGTGCTGATGGCAGCAGCTGAGACAGATGTACTGCTCTGCTAACAAGTGCAGAGCAATTTCAGAGCTGAATCAGTGACGCCATTTTCTTTATCATTTTGGTGTTGTGGTGAGTTAAGACAACTCTGTCATCAGTGTGGAGAACATCCAACAGTAGATTTGTGAATTGGATTATCTGCTGGTTGACCTGTCATGTGATGGTGCAGTGTGATGCTCCTTACTCTCAATGTTATAGAAATGTTTGGGCTGAGCTGTCACATGCTCAGTTCTCCTACAGGCAGCAGAGGAACCTCTGGCATCGTCTTCAACTCTTGATCTATTTAACTTATTTATCCAAGGACTCTTCCTGTGTGTGTTTGTTACCTCTGGCTAACAGCCCACAGCCGTTCAAACTTCAGAAACTACAGAGAAAAAAGTTTGTTGTCATGTCTGAGTGTTCTCTGTACACATGTGGAGGTGTAGCTGGTGTGTTCCTGCTGCTGCAGAACTCTTCATCAGGTTTGAGAAGGTTTAAAGAACTGGACCGGTTGCTGCTCCTTCACTTCCTCCTGACCTGCTGTGTTAATGAGCTATTGATTTGATCAGCTAGAGCTGGAGGCCCCAGTTCCAGGAGCTTTGGTCGTGCTAAATTATTTATCTTCATGCACAGCTATATATAGTGTAGGTCCACTGCTGCCCCTCCTACATGAGGCTTTTCAAGAGATCATCGGCTGAAGACCGAGCTGGAGTCTGTTTTCAATCAGGCCAACATCCACACCATTAGCAACAATGCTACAATGCTACACTCAGAAGGTGCTAATAAACGGCTTCAAACACAGATAAAAGAGGTAAATTATCATCATCATCATGACCATCACCATCACTATCACCATCATCAACACTATCAACACATCCGTCATTACCATCATCTTCACCACCATCACCATCATCATCCTCATCAACTTCATGATCGTCATCATCAACACCATCATCATCACCACCACATGATCACCATCATCATCATCATCATCACCATAACCATCTTCAACACCATCACATCAACATAATCATCAACACTATACAGTATCATCATCATCACCATCAGAATAATCATCATCACCATCATCAACACCATCAGAATCATCGTCAATATCACCATCATCATCATCATCATCATCATCATCAACACAATCATCATCTTTACCACCACCATCGTCACCATCACCGTCATCATTTGTGTATCAGATCCACCTCAGATTCTCAGAGGGTTGAGCCAGTAATCCTGGAGGAACTCTCCTACACGAGTTAGCTGAGTCCCTTCAATGATTCCTGGCCCCTGAGGGGCATTCAGGATGTGTGTGTTCTCATTTCAAGTGCACACATGGATCAGCCAAATTTGTGGTCGTTTTGTGCACGTGAGGCGTATCTGTGTGGGCACATTTGTGCATCTCTGCGTTGGTGCTGGGCTGCGTTGCTGAAGTGAAACAAAGTGACACACACAGTTTTCAGAGATTGGGGACACTTTGTGTGTGCTCAAGTGAGGGAGTGGGGGGGTTGTCGAGAGTCACGTGTATTTACACATAAACCCATGAATCTCATGCTCCATAATGCACGAGCGTGTTCATGTGTGTGTCGTCTCCCTCTGACATGTCATGTGTAAATGCTTTTGGGCCCATGACTGAATTGATGACCTACTTTCTGGAGTGGTTTGCCCCCCGGCTCACTTGGTCAGTGTTACCTCATTTGTCCAATCACATCCTCGATATCATTTGTTCAATCAGAAGCTCAGCCTTTCTCGTCTGGTGATGTCATCCAAACCAAGTGTCAAATATCAGGAACACCCCCTGCCTCCGTACTGGGGCCCCACGGCGTGCAAGCTACACCAAGTTTAACTTAAGGCTGCAGTGCCACAGCTCCTACCCCCCACCCCAAACCATAACCCCTGCACACACCACGACCACCACTGTAACACTCCCCCCAACACCCAATGATCAATCTGTGCAAACACAGCTCAAAGCTTCTGAAAATTGAAGATTGGGGCTTTTAGTTATAAAAGCTGCCCTTGTCCACCACATCAAATGCATGTGCATGTACATCTGTGCACATAATACCAAGTTCTCTTGCAGGATTTGAACCCAACTTAATATGAACTTGGCAGTATGCCAAAACAAGCTGATCAACCAAAGAATGCATGAAAGATTTCACTCACTCACTCACTCACTCACTCACTCACTCACTCACTCACTCACACTCACTCACTCACTCACTCACTCACTCACTCACTCACTCACTCACTCACTCACTCACTCACTCACTCACTCACTCACTCACATTTCCATGCTGAGCTGAAGCCACTGCTGGTCATGGTACCATTTGCGCAGACAGGCCCGGTGGGTATTGCTGCGGTGATCATGTGAATCCTGGTTGTGTTTATGTTTGTGTTAAGAACCTTCATGAGGATGCTCCTAGCCTTGGTCCTGATCTGCTATGGCTTCCTAACTCCTAGCTCATCAGGGTTGTTTCTTCCTGTAGTTTAAAGGACCAACGTGGGGTCACCACAACTCTGTGTGTTCTCTCAACATTTCTCCTTGAAGCAAAGACATACATGTCTTTGTCACAGGTTCTCTCTATCTTCCTCCATTTCCAATTAATTGAGGGTGAGTAGGGTTGAGAACTTGAATATGTATTTATTTTCTCTGTATGCAGTTGCCAAGCAACAGAAGCATAAGAATATTTACAGTTAATCTAAAGTGACAGCAGCCTGCTATATTAAAAGAAAAGTTCCAATTTACTTTAGAGCAGAAAGAAAGACAAGGATGTGTGTGTGTGTCTGTGTGTGTGCGTGTGCGTGTGCATGTTCTTGTATTTGCAACATACCGGGTACCAAGATCTGCATTCTCCTAGCAAAGAGGACATTTTTGACTGGTCCTCACATCAGAGGACTGTTTAAGGATGAGGTCATTGTTGGGGTTGAGGGGGTTCAGATTAGTGTCTGAATCTGATGAGTTGTGGCTTGATAATGCCTCCCATGTAAAACTGTGGCCTTAAAGGTCAGCATACAGTCAGATTCTGGGTGGTACATTTTAATAAAAGAGTGTTGAGATTGTTGAGACTGTCAATTCTAGAATTGTGTTAATGTTATCGTCCAGGAAACAGAGGTACTGTGATGGCTCAGCGGGCCCTTGGCCAGGGGTCAGTGGTCACGGTGGGGTCAAGAGCTGGGGAATGCATTATATCTATGAAAGTGCTTGTAAGTACACAGATGAACGTGTGTGTGTGTGTGTGTGTGTGTGTGTGTGTGTGTGTGTAGTTACCTGAAGTCCACAAATAAAGCTGCCCTGTATTTAACTTACCTGTTGCCAGTTTTGATAAAAGAGTTGTGTGTTTTATCAGCCACTGCTGTAGTGTGTTTGTGTGCATAATTTGGGTTTTAAGGTTCTGTTCTTTCTTACAGGCTTTGAAAGCATCTTGGAAGGCTTGTTTGGGCCAGGACTAGTCAAAGACCTCACCCTTTTCCAAGGTAAATTTACCAAAACACTACCACAAACACTGGGGCAGAAACACAACATCTGCACTTTCATTACATTACAGAGTTACAGAGTCACAACCAGAGAAACTCCAGTACAGCCAGTCTGCTGGTTTGGAGACCACTGTGCTGTCCTAGAGTCACGTGACCCTCCCAGAGCCTGGAGGCAGGTCTGTTTCTATCTCTGCTTTCTGCTCTTCCTGCTGAACTGATCATCTGTCAGCAGCCTTTAGCCAACCTTCATGCTCAGCAGCAGAACTAACAGCCTGCTTCATTAACTTCTATGGAAACAAACAGGAACACATTAAATCTTCATGTAAACACTGTCAATATCTTCCTCCAGCTTCTAAATTGGTGCAATTGCACATTAACAAGACAACTGTGTGTGTGTCCAACAGACTAGGCGCAACATTTCAACATTAGTATTCAATGTTGTAATCAGGCGCATTGATCAGGACTGAGCCTGCAGCCAAATCTTTGGTGATTCTGACTGCCGGTATGTTACAGTCAACTAAAGTTACACTTTAATAAACAGGAAATGCTGATGCTAAGAAGCTCCCCTGGATTCAGAGGCTCCGCCCATCTCTGTGATGTGTAGCAGCTAAAGCGCCAGGAGACAGCAGCAAATTTCCTCATCCCACCTAACATGTTTAACACCAGCGCAGCCCTGGAGGAGCCTAATTAGTTCTTCACAAATAAGGCTTTAGGGCATGACCACACACACACACACACACACACACACACACACACACACACCACACACACACACACACACACACACACACACACAGAGTTGTTCAGGTGTTCGGTGCTCTTTACGCAGTGATACTCAACAGTGAATTGAGCTGATCTGTCAGTCACAGCAGTTAGTTGATGTGTCGTCCTTCATGTCTGAAGTTGCAGTAATTTGGTTGCGGTAATTTAATTAGTGCTGTAATTAAAAGGGCAACATTCTGGTTGAATTCCTCTCTGTTGCTACTCTGAAGCACAAGAACAGGCTTCTCAGCTCATCTTCAGCAGGTTTTAAAGCTCATCTGTGGACCTCAGAGGAAACCAAATGAGTTCCTCACTCATTTAATGACAATATAAAGTGTAACGATGCTGTCTGGTCTGGATGGGTCAGGCTAATCTGAATCTCTTCTCTTTGGTGTCTCAGACTGCGAGCCAGAGGAAGTGTCTGACTGGTCCTTTGATGGAAACTGTCTCTTCTGCTGCTTAAGACGAGAGAACGTGAAGGTAAGAGCCTTCACTTTAGCCCCTCCTTGGCAATTTACAAATTTATTCCATTTTAATGACAAACTGGGGACAATGGTGAGACTGGAGACACTGGTGAGACTGATGTTACTGGGGAGACTGGGGACACTGGAGAAACTGGTGAGAGGTGCACAGGACACAAACTTGGCAGCAATTAGCCAAAGCGATGGTTCAGGACTGGTCCCAGAGACCAAATATCACATTTTCTAATATTCCAAACTTCAGCTGAGTTTGGTCCTTCTTTCATCCTGTGTTTCTTTGTCCTTGTGTCTTCTTTATTTCTTGATAAGGCCGTTTGACTAATTTTACTAAAAGAGGAGGAAGCGTAGTTCAGTTTGTCCTCTGCAGTCACCCATCTGTCTCCTAAAACATATCTGTGCCATGAGCACCTCCCCCCAACCCATCTGTCCATTTTTGCTAATGCTAATGAAGCTATGCTAACAATGAAGCCGACTGTGCTACTGCCCTTTGTGTCGAATGTAGGTGTAAAATCCGAAAATAATCGGACCTAAAAGAGAAAAATGGAACAGAAATGAATGACAGTGAGTAAAATGGGCTGATTACAGCCGGTCTCTTTAGCTGCGTTCTCTGATGCTCACTTAATGTTTTAATCCTTTCATGTGTGAAAATATCCTGACCAGAACCTACTGTGGCTTTAATGTGTCCTCCACTCCCTTTCATCTTTTATTCATTCCTTTCTCTCCATCTTAGCATCATTACCTTCTGCTAGTTTGTGAAATGCCAGGGGAGCTTCTGTGGGTGGGAAGCATGGATTCATCTATCTGACGCTACCACACCAGCCACCAGCAGATCGGCAATGCTGAAGCCTTAAAACACACACTCACCTCCCTTTGAAGCTTTCTCACACACACTGAGACTCTTGTTTTAGATGGAGCAGCGTCACAAGTTGTTACAGTGTTAATTCTTCTCAATTACGTTGTTGTCTCTTCTGGTTCTCCACCTCAACTATCAGAACATGGTCACTGAGCTGGTCTTTGGTTCCCTGCTTTTTGAACATGGCCATAGTTCAGAAGAGTCCAGTTCAGGTTTTTAACCTCAGATATTTATGACAGCGTGGACGAAATGTTTGGCCCAGACCGACCTGAGACAGACCCACCTGAATCAGAACGACCTGAGCTAGACCTACCTGAGCCTGAGCCAGACCAACATTGGCCAAACCCACCTGGGCCTCACCCACCTGAACCAGAGCAGCCTGGGCCAGACAGCCCTGAGCCAGACCCAGCTGAGCCAACCCAATCTGGACCAGACCACCCTGGGCCACACCTCACTTCTCTTCCAGTGATTTTTGTCTCTGTTTACATCCTTGTGAAATATGAAATATTTATTGTAGAAGTAAATAAAAATAATAAAAGCAGCTTTTCTCACATTTTCTCAAGATGAATAATACCAGTTTGTGCTCCTGCAGATGTCCATTTCAGTGGAAGCAGCATCATTACTGGTGTGAGCATAACCGTTGGAGGCTGGACGTGATGACTGGTGCTTGAGGGTGTGTGATGGTTTATTTACTCACTGTTTGTGTGCAGGAACACAGAGCAGAGAAGGGTGGAGGCTGCCTGGTGCTGTCGGAGTGTGAAGACCTCAAACAGGAGCAGTCTCGGATCAGCCGGCTGGAGAGACAGGCCCAAGAGTTCCTCAATGCTGTATTCCACAGAAAAGGTACACACACACATGCACAGATGTTTGAACTTTGACACAGATGTTTGAACATTTTAACCTGTCTATTGAGGACATTTGATGGATTTTTTGCAGAACTCATCAACTCTGCAGGAGTTTAACAAAAAATGAGCCACCAGGATTGTGTGACTACTCTTAATTTCCACTGCAGAACCAAAGACTGTCGTCTTTCTATGAACTATCACAGTTATCACATCTTCAATATCTTCAATATGTCAAGCCAGGCCCTACAGCTAGACCAGAGTCTGGATATCTGGGCCAGAGAGGCCGACCCACTTATCAAGGCTGTAGGAACATGCTTGCTGAGCAGCCGCCTCATTTAGACAGTTCCAAATAGGATGTATCAGGAGGTTCACACCAGTACCAACTGGAACTATGAAAACTGGATATCAGGGGACCATTCAGAAGCAGGAAGGTCTCCAAATATCTTAATGGAGTTTGTGTGCTATCAGAACCATTAACACTCAACTAGCATTAATGCTAGTTAATTAAACTAACAATTATTATTGATGTCCAGGTCACATGAGACATATCATCCATCACAAACAGTAGTCAGGTATGTCTCGTCCTTGAATACAGACAGAACAGTCCAGAATTGGGTTCTGAAGACTACCAATCAGGCCAACATCATTTCAGAATAAAAGCACAGTGTCCCATCACCATACACACGCCCGCACGTCGTCATGGCGACATTACAGTGCAGATTTCAGCTATCTATGATGCTTATCAGTGACACGTGGGGATGGATTTACTGTTTCAACACCAGCACAGATGTGTTATGTAGTTGTTAGTGAGCTAAAGCTAACATCATTCAGGCCAAACCGCAGCAGCAGAAGGGACAGAAACACCTGCCCAGGTGAACAATTCAACTTTATTTGTCCCCTCAAGTTAGGTTTACTGTTACAGTGTGCAGATACGCTACTACACACTAAAAACTAAGATAAAACAGGCTCATTCTAGTTATGGAACAACCCAATAACTGTATAAACATACATGATATCTGTGCTCCAAAGGTTTTTAATGAGGTCAAGGCTGTTGTTGTTTCTGCTGTTGTTGTTGTCTTTGTTGCTGTTGTTGTTATTGTTGCTGCTGCTGCTGTTATTGCGGCTGCTGTTGGTATTGTTGCTGCTGTTGTTGTTATTGTTGTGCATCAGACTGGGAGTTGGCCGTCTTACAACAACCAGCCCAGTCCATTGGCTGCGTTTTTTTCCAGAAAGCAGAGGGAGGAATCAGACGTGTTTCCAATCAATGACTACCTCCAATAAATCACCACAACAGGCAGCGCTGCCTGACACTTATTCTATTGCTTGTTTAGCTCTACGGTCTTTATTCCTATTTTGATCAAACGAGATACGTCCTCTGAGCTGGACATCAGTGTTGAGTTTCCTCTTGTGTAGCTTCACTTAAGATGCAGTTACACTTTACCTTCCCTGAGATTTCCTGGTGGGACATCGAGCCACTTCCTGTTTTTTTGCACGCAACAGGTCCGATGAGCTGCTAACGGTTTTATCATCGCATCAACAAGGTCACGTTTAATGGTACAAATGATCAAGCCTCATAAAGCCAGTAACTCCAATATGTTCAGTGGTGGTGTGTCTTCAACTTTTCAGAGCTTTGCTGTCATTGCTCAATAATGATATATGCTCCAATCCTGCTGTAATCAGTTCTGCATGAAAATGGTGTGCGTAGAGACTTGTTCAGGTCACACACAGGCCCGGAACAACTGTTGCTAATTGGAAACTTGCAAACAAAGCTGCTAGCTGAAGGAGTTATGTATCCATCATTGTACTGTTGTTTATTTTAGCAGATGGAGCCGCCAATGTTGCTCAGTCTGCTTTTGAAGGTGGGAGAACCTGATGTATCTGGGGATCAAACCCATAACCTTCTTAATCTGAGACAGTGGTGTTCACATTACACCTGACTAAAACAACAGCAAGTGGCTTCGGAGGAGATGTTTGGAGCAATCTACAGTAACCACTGATATCATGGGCAGGATTACAGGCTGCTTCCATGTGATTTTTGGATTAATTCACTATTGCATTAGGATTAGATTTTCAGGATAAAATGGGATGAATAAAGTGAACCTGGCAATAACTGACAGCATGTTAACCTGTTGACTCTTCTGTTTCACTTCCCTCCAGACCTTTCACGTTTCTCAGAACCTTACATTCCTCTAGTGGCTCGTGAGATCATGCAGCGAATGATCCACCAGTTCGCTGCTGAATATACCTCAAAAACTACTCAGGACGACTTGCCCCTGCCCAACGGCACCATGAAGGACCAAAGCCTGCCGAGAACTGCGTCTCTGGCCCCGGCCCCATGCTCTCCCACTGGCCCTCTGCCCACGTCTAGCTCTCCTCCGTCGTCTGCCTCTTCCTCTCCCTCCTCAACCCCCGGGCCGGGCCTCAGCCCCACCTCTGCTGCTACTGCCTCAGTTTCTGCCTTCAGCAACGGTACAGGAACCAGCAATGGCGGAGGAGGGACGGCTGTGGCTTCTGCACAGAATCCTGTCCTTAGCAAGCTGCTCATGGCTGATCAAGACGGCCCACTGGACCTGTCCGTCAAAAAGAACCAGGACAAGCCCGAGCCATGTCAGCAGGGTGAGGGCAACATGCATGCACATGCACGCACACACATCTCTATCTCAAAAGAAATCATTCTAAAACCTGCCCTCAAGTCTGGCCGTCAAGTCTGAAATCCAGCACAAACAAGGGTTCAGTTCCAGGAAGTAGTGCTGTTATCGTACTGCTACATTACATAAGTGAACACACACACACGCACGCACGCACACACAGTGTGTACAGATTTCAGTCAGTCCTTGTATGTCCGGCAGCTTTTGTGTTAGGCTGAGCTATGACACGTAGTTGAGGCTCCATCCTGGTTAATCAAACCAAAGCAGCAGGGGTCCATGTTTCAATTACACAGCTGAAGCAGCAGCTCCTCATTTAAGTCCTCAACCGCAATGTGACCGCTCACCCACTTTAACAGCAGCTTTTTGGAATCTGCTTACAGTAAGCCTCCTTAATTTTTACAAAAAGATTTAGGTATTTACATCAGCCTCATGCTCACTCACATTCACGCGCGCACACACACACACACAAATGCAAATCCAAACACACGCAAAAGCACCTTTAAGACTTTTTGGACTCAGATTAAGCTCAAAGCTGGTGCAAACATGTACAGTCATGCACACTTATTTAAATCACTGTAGGTGGGATTCAGTTAAAAAAACGACACTCTTGATTCTTATCAGCATTTTAAAATGAAAATGTTGATTTTGAATAGAATGTTAGATCAGCGATGAACACATCAAAGAAGAATCACGGTCCATAAGTACGATTTTCTCCACATCAGAGACCTCCGAGAAGCAGTAAAACGAGAAAATAAAGCTTGTCCCGTGAAAAAAGCATCATTTTCTGGAGAAAATGTATCCTTCTTATGGTGTTGTTTGATCTGATCATTGTGATACTGTTTGATGGCCACAGACGCACATTTATGCAGATGGTGAGAACACATTTATTCTTTTGGACCTTTCTTCAAAGGTTAAATCTGTCATCAACTGTTGGTACCAACACAGTTCATCAGCGCCACTATCCTCACGCTCCAGTTTCCATTTTAATATCACCTCATCTTTTCTTTTTGGTCTGATTAAATGTCAAAAATCCCTGAAGATTAGTGAGCATGGTGGCATGTGGGGCTGTATTGTTAGGGTCAAAAGGTCAGCTGCACTCTAGAGATTACACTGACAAAACACAGAAAAAGCCTCTTCTGTTTGTGGTCATATGTGAATTTCTGGTTTTACTGACGGCACGTTGAAACTCTAAAAAAGAGAAATGTTAGAAATGAGAAACACATCATTTGTCAACTAAATTTGAGCTGCAAAATGCATTCCATAATTCTATAACTGTGCTTAAATCAGTTGTGTAATGACACAAGAATAATCTGTGAGGCATTAAAGAAAGTGTTGCCCCTCAGACGGTGTCCTGGATCTTTCCACTAAGAAGAACGACAAACCCTCATCCGGCCTGTCTTCTGCATCTGGGATCAAAGGGTAAGTTGACAGGACCACTAAAACTTTTGGTAGTCAGCTCTTGTGATATTGGGAGTCCTCCTGAGGCCATCATGTGGTCACATCCTGATTAGTCCTGCCAAAAAATGCTGTCAAATCTAAAAAATGCCCAAATAATCGATTTCACAAGCAAATTGGAACATCAGAAACCAATGGCTGGTGTGTTGGGATGTGCTGGTTCTCCCACAAACACACAATCAAAAGGCTAATCGATGCCATCCCTGCTGTAGTCCTATACAATCTACCTTCTCATGTTCAGGTGCTGATGATAAACTTACTCCTGGAGTCAAGGTTCAGTGCAAGTACAAGTCACCAAACACACATGTAGGTTTTAGCTTTCTGTCCACCAGTCGGAGCCGTTATTGACGACCCTCAGCACTTTGCTCCCCATTTATTGATGAAGTGTTTTCTGCCTTGAAGCTACATTTGAATAGACAGAATCATGTTGAATTCTCGCAGCAAGAGGGAATAAACAATCGACACTAATCGCAGTTGCCATTTCCAGGAATACTCCTGATCTGTAGGTCAAAGATGGATTAGAAGAGGTTCAATAAGCTGAGCAGCCCCAAACACTGACTTCAGCGGAGGAAACCAAGACATTAGAGAACATCTCAACGTGCTCTATAAACTGAGCACATTTAATCCCAGGTGACCGCTGGAGTAAAGCTGAGTTTGGTGCAGTGATTTGCCACATTGATACAGCCAGGGAGGAGGTGGGGGGCGTTGTATACACAGTATTCACCAACGGTTGTTGTAGTGGAGCTTCTTCTTTACTGCAGATGAAAAGACAACAGACAGCTGCAAGTATGAAATTAGCAGCAGAAGCAGCTCGATCCTCTCAGGACAGAACACTAACCTCCCCCACCCCCTGCAGGCTCCAAATGCCCCCGGGCCCTGTGCCTCAGCGAGCGCCTCTAATGATCAGGTCATGTAATATTAATATGAGGGGGGGGTCAAGGTTACTGGAGTTTAAATCCATTTCCGCTGCATCTGTGTGCTAGTCAGAAAGACCTGTGTTCTCCTGGCTGTTTCCAGGAGAACACAGGTCTTCCTGCCGCTGAAACTGACGTCTTTTCCTTCCACAAGTGGAAGCTGACGTGATCCAAAGCCCCTCATTAACCCTGTATTGTTGTCACTGTACTCCAGACCTCCCACTGTGGTAATCGGTCTTAAATCTCCAGCTGTGTGCCCCCCTCACGGCACAGTGGGCTTCTCTGGTGCTTACCAGAACACATCTCCAGTGGAGAGACATGCTATTCCCATCAACAATCTTCTCTCTGGAGCAATCCGCTGACTGGACAAACCATTTTCTGTTTGAACCCAAGGGAGCGTTTTACAAGGGCTTGTTGCCATAGTAACCTAATAGTGGGAACATTGGAGGCAGCATCTGTAGTGGAGGCACTTTGCATCGGGGTATTTAAGTACATTCCAGCAGCTGAGACAGGAAGCACAAATAAGAAGTAAATGCAGACATGAGTGCAAAGGTTCTTCTCTTTCTCCCTTCTGGACCAGCAGCTCTCTGACATTTCCAGGCTGTAGAACATTTCAAGTCCTTTGAGTGACACCACACATGTGATGAAAGAGCATTTTTCTTGATCATAAACTGGGAATTTAAAGTTTCTTATTTTGTTTGTTACTGAAAAGCAATTTCACTGATTTAATCATTTTCTATATCCGTGAGGCCCTTGAAAAAACAGGCAGCTTTTTGGCTCTTTTGTCTTCACAACATCACTTTTATTCCTCTATAAAATAAACAGACTGATCATTGATTCTTCATCTACAAACTGTCAGAAGTTTGTATATAAAGTCAAATACATCAAAACCATCTGATATATCTCATGAAACTTTTAACACCATTTCCTTTCTTTCATCCAGACATTCCCCCAAAGTTGAACAGACATTGTCAGAGGCAGATGAGGAGGATGTCCTGCTTCAGAGAAGTTTGCAGGACGGACTGAGGGAGACCTTCATTAACTCCCAGTGCTTCAAACCACCCTTGGCCCGCTCACTGCGCATTAAAGAGGAGCTCCTCAGCCAGAAGCACCGCCTCCTCAGCCAGCCTGCTGCTCTTTCATTGGCTAATCTGGAAGCAGCCGGCTTGCTTAATCACGGGCAGTCCCACTCCTTGCTTGGCCAAAAGTGTTCCTCCTCTTTCTTGGGAAGCAAGGCTCACCTTGATAGCCTGCTAAAGCTTAAACAGGCTAGCGGAGCACTGAGCGGGGCCCTCAGTGACCTCAAAGACCTGCCCACATTCCTGGAAAATCACCACCACAACCACCATGGACCCTTCTCCTATAAGGGTTCCCTCCATCATCACCACAACAATCAGGGCTCCAAAGCCCACCACAGCGAGGGAAAGAGGGACCAGGGTCACTCACCTCCTGTTGACCTAAAGATTCCCCAGGTTCGGGGCATGGATCTCTCCTGGGACTCCCATACCTCTGAGCTGTATGGCTACGGTCCCCTGGGAGTGGCGGGTGGTGCTGAGAACACCCTGAGCCGGAAGCTGAGAGCCATCCTTCCTAAGCAGAACCGCCGTGGAGGAAGCCTGGGAAGCCTACTGGATGGGGCAGCTGATTACTGGAGCAATGAACTGGACCATTCAAGTTCTGGGCCAGCATACTCCACCTCAGATGTGGAAGGGGACCCAAACTCCAAGCAGCCAAGGAAGAAGAGGGGCCGCTATCGTCAGTACAACAGCGAGATCTTGGAAGAGGCTATAACTGTAGTGATGAGTGGGAAGATGAGCGTTTCAAAGGCTCAGAGCATGTATGGAATCCCACACAGCACCTTGGAATACAAGGTCAAGGAGCGCATGGGAACACTGAAGAACCCCCCAAAGAAGAAGCTCAAGCTGATGATGAAAATGGAGGCAGGAGGCCAGGATTTTCCTGCCGAGTCTGAAAACACACCAACCTCAACCCCGCGAGATGAAGACCAGCCACTGGCTGCTGCTGAGCTCAAGGACAATGTCAAAGAAGAGATTGACTAAATCAACTCACATGTGTAAACCTCAAAGGACTAGAAGCGAAAATGGATGGGGCTTTGTTTGTGCCAATTTACTTTGCAGTAACTGGGTGAGCACAAATGCAGGTATAATATTCAGAGGATTCTTTAAAAATGGAGATAAACGACCAATCCAAAAATTTCAAGAAGCATCACCTGAGCGGTGGTTAGCATTTTTTTAGCTTCTAACCAGCGGCCGAACAAATGTGGCAGAAGACATTTGTAAAATGAAAGTTGATAAAATTTCCATGAGCATGCTGATAATACTCAGCCCAAAAACCTCTTCCCCTTTTCTCTGACCTTGATCGTTGCTGCTTATAAATGCAGTTTGGACTTTGGATTATTCCAATTTAGTTAGGATGAGTGAAAATTGACAGATTAGTCCCTTTACTGCTCACCATCTCATGGAGTACTAGCGACAAATTGGTAAGTGAGTTGTCAATATCAAAGCCAATTTTAAGGTTGACTCATGCCATTGATGTTCCTCATCGAGGTTCTGAATCAAACCCCATCCTCCTACTGCCAGGTATCCATGATGCTTTAACTGCAAACCCTTTTTATTTTCTCCTCCTTGAGAAATTATGCTAATCTCTGTGTGAACGAAAGCAACATTGACCTGTCCTTCTCATATGAGAAAAGACAAACAAGAGTCATTCAGGGATGCATGTTTGTGAGTTTCGTGAACACTACTGATTCTATGTTCCACATTGTTTCCTCTATCCTTTTATTTGATTCATTTTTGCTTTCTTTTGCACTACACATTGGGTCTGGCGCTTACAGACCAGGTTACCTCGGCATTGTTGCCCTCGCATCATGCACTTATTATGGTCTGTCTCCATAGCCCAGTCACAACCCTAATATCAGGTCAGGGGTCAACATTTCCTGTGGATGTTGATCCACAATCAGATCTTATCGGCCTCTAAACCCTATTTGCCAAGTTGAGGGATGATGTGATTGTGGAGCAATGAAGCAGGATGCTACCTCCTGGACCTCCATCAGCGTTTCACTTCTGAGCCTGAAATGCTGGCGCTGCCTTCAGGTTCATTCAGCCCCTCTGGAGATGGTTGTGGGACGAAGACCTTTTAGGATCAGAAAGTGAAACTATGCTGCTATCCATGTGATTCTGTACCTCCTACACGATGCATTAGCACATCTCTGCTAGCAAGAAAAGAATGCTGGTTTTGTTTTCTTTTTACTAACAGGAGCAACTTAGCTGATTTTTAACAGAATCTTCTTCCTCAGCATCTAAAGACACAACAATGTGCATTTTGGAGGGCCGTTCATTTTGGGATGGTGGGTGGGTTGGGTGGGCAACACATTTGAGTGAGGTGGTCGGTAGAAGCGGGACTAAGGCAGAGGTAATATATTATAAATTATTATGATTGGTGATGTAAAAGCCAGTCTGATTCAGAATGATTTCTAATCACCTCATCTCAGGGTAGCTGAGACAGACTCTGTGGGTTTCAAACATGGTCATTTCCTGTAGGACCTACAGACAGGAGGACAAGACATGCCTCTCACCGAGGCAATATGGGAGAAATTCGGCAGCAGCACAGCAGAAATCCCTGCTAATGAATCAAGGGGAAACACTGTTATTGGGGATCCAAGTCAAGTCTCAAACCTTCTAAAATAGCACTTTTCAGACAAAAATACAAAAGGAGGAAAGCTGCCTAAGGTTCGGCATGCAGTGCAGCTCTTCTTTGGGGGTATGAAGCCATGTGGGGGCCAGAGAAGGGGAAGACAAAAGCTTTAGTGTGTGAATCCATTCAGAGAGCTGCAGCATGGATCTAAACCACTCTTTACCTCCACTATTAAAATAAAATGACAAAAATAGTCGAGAGCTTGATATTTTACGCCGTTTTGTCGTGTTGTTTTTCCTCCCCACACCTCAGAATCACCAGAGACACCAAATCTATTGCCACAACTTAGCAGGAGGGGAAGCAAATCCCTCTGAGGATGCTGTGGAAAAAAACACAAACTTCTTTTTGATTCACAGGAAGATTTATATTTCCTTTCTTTCTGGCTCTGTTCGAAATGTTGCTTGTCGCTCTAATACTGCCTGGTGCTCACCCAGTTTGTGAGATTTTTAACTCTGTTCAAATGAAATGATGATTCACTCCCTTTGAAATGTTTTGTAAATTTTATTTATTTGATTTTGTCTTGATTTTCTAAAAATGGCATGCACCACTTGCTTTGTGGCTGATTCGGAGGCAAGGCTGGCTAAATAGGTTTGAATTAATCAATTGAACACAATCATATGAGAATAATTATGGTGCCTGTTGGATACATTCTTAGTTCTCTCAGGCCTACTGGGTGTCCACCTTATGCACATTAGCTCCATTTGCTTAATTTGATAGCAACGTCTGAAACCTTGACAGGCACTGATTCCAGGCTTCCTGGTGCATGAAATGCATCCAACACTTTGACAATGCTGAGCATTTAAGGTGTCTAAAAGGTTGCTGTGCATGTGGAGTTGTACCCAGCGAAGGACAATGCACTGATCTGATAGTTAAAACAGGATCAAAGCATCAGTGTTTCCAGTAAAGCACTTTTGAGACACCCGTCTTTGACTAAAATACTATATTTAAGAAGGCACTAAAGTGGCTGATTTTGAGGGCTGTGATTAAAGGAAAACATTGGAATGATTGGTACATAAAGCGCAGCTTCTAAATGAGCTACCTTCCACAGCACTTAAGCCCCTATGCTACTAACCTGGACTAGAACTACAGATGTCCCTGGAAAATACTTGCTGATTTGATCTTCACTCATCCTGAATTTTAGTTGTGCTTTCAAAAGTCCAAAAGCCCATTTTCAGCCTGGTTTGATCTACTGAGGTGCATGCCATTTAAACTATATTTATTTCATTTGGTCATTCAGTTTGTTGGTTTTGATTGTAGTCTTATGGTTAACGGCTCCCCCTGTCCGAAAAAACACCTACTCCTTGCTATCAAGTCTCACCACTGTTTTTAAAAGAAACTCAACTGAACGAATGTAGTGAAGCGATTATCTCACACTTTCACAACTGGGACAGCGATCTGCAGAGGACAGTGCCGTTCTGGGCCGACTGTTGCTTTACGTTCCACGCGTCTAGGCAGGTATACAACAGTAGCCTCTCAGTACTGCAAACATCTCAGGATTGAGCCGATGGGATTGGGAGCAATATTTGTCAGTCGGAATATGGCGCAGACTTCACTACCTACAAGAGATGTAATTGAGATCCGTATCAATAGATTATGAACATGTGGGCTTGGCTGGCAGAGATCAAGCCCAATACCTCAGTCTCAGAATAATGCCTCCTCTCTGTGCCTCGTACTTTCATGTATACATTATCTGGGACCTGGTGAAGGGTTATCCGATACTCTGGGAGATCACAGTTTTCACAGCTCTTTTTCTTTTCATCAGTTTTTTACGTCACCTCCCTCCACAGAGGGATGCACGTCAAGGGTCTGACTGACTAATATCTGCCACCCTACCTCTTTACAGCTGTTTTTAGGATTTTTATTCACAACCAGTAAGAGAACCAGATGGGTTCTTGGAAAAGGGGGTGCCAGTTCTTCCCACAGAGATGTATGTTTTGCAAATCAGTGTTCTGGTTTCAGCCTGGAGGCCATAAGTCAGGTTGGTCCCACCCTCATCTGAGAAAGAATCGCTGTTTTGTTCAGGGAGGGGGTCCAGTTCATTGGGATGTAACAAGAATCCAGGCTGAAACCTGACAGGAGGTGTTTATTTTTATATTTGATTTCTCACACCCAGAGAAATCAGAGACCCAAAGGGGAGATTGGACAGGTGGACAAGTTAACCTCCTTAATCTGCTGCCTTCTATTCAACATCTTTTACACTGCATTCTAAAACAAGATCCCATGCACAGGAATATGTACTTTTCTAAGATAAAATTACAAAGCTATATAACTATATGTATTTATTTCACTGTTTTTTTCTTTTTCTGTCAGTTTTTTTTAGATACGGCACACAGCAAAAACTCATTATGTATGAAATCACCATTCGCTGATTTTCTGTTTTTTGTCTCGTGCTGCATATCTGGTTGTCATTTATACCTCAGGTCTGACCACCCCGAAGCAGCTGATTGTATATTAGCAACACACACACACACACACACACACTCACACACATACACAAAGGAAGAATCAGGATTTTTAGTACAGCTCATTTCCAGATTTTTAGATTTAACTGAGAAAGCAGTGAAGTGAGTTTAAATACTTGTTCTTGTTGTCGTTTGTACCGTTGATATTCTTGTTTTCTTCCCTTTGTTTTATTTAAAGAAGAAAAGACACGTTATTTAAAAGCCAGGTTTCTGTGAATACAATGCTGTACTTTGTGGAGCACACGCAGCCGTGGACGAGCAGAACGCACACACAAATGCACCTACGGTGGAACACAGTCTCCCTCCTCATCAGGTAGCTACACTGTGTGTGGGCAGATTTTATGTATAATTATGAAGCTGGGAGTCGTCTCTTTTAGAAGTAAGTGGGAGTGTTTTGTCTGCAGCCTGTAGAACATCAGCCAGGCTGAATACTCGGATTATGTGGGCACTGCCTCTGTGAAAATCTGAAAAAGGCATCCTTCTTCCTCTCTGGAGGAAACCTTCCCCGCCATTTTGTAAAAAAAAAAAAAATCAGTTTGTTGCATGTTCACATCCTGCTAATTCTTGCCTTTGTGTTTTTTCTCCAACTTGTGCGATCTTTAAGCTTACTTGGTGATCTAGAAGTGACTGTAGTGTAGTTTAGGCCAGACCTGTGTGAGCAGTCTAAGATTACACTTACATCACATTTGATGATCCTCCAGTGAACACAATCCCACCTATTTGAACAAAGAAAACATCAGCTTCTTTACAAACCCCCACCATCACATTCTCTTGTTCCCCCTCAGACGGCTCTCACGGCGACATCCACAAATGGATGGAAATGTGCGTCTGTCTGCTGCAGAGGCTGAAATTAAGTGCTGTAAATGTCAGCGCAGATGTATTTCTGGTGAGGAGACATGTGGAGCTGATCTTCACAGTCCAGACACTCCGACTGTCACCAAAGGCCAGGATGACCCTCAGAAAACTGATATCAGGTGTCAGATTTTCCCCAGTCAAGTTGTCATTTTTACCACTTTAGGTAATAAAAAATGAGCACTGTTAGATTAAAGCAGAATTAAAGTGAGTTTGGGTCAAATCTGTTTGATGTAGATTTGCATTGAACCATGTTTCACCCTGGTGGGGTGCAGGGACAGCAGGCATTTGCTTTTCCACCGCCCCGCGCACCCGAACACACCTGCCAGAAATCATCTTTACAGATGGCAGCCAGACACCACAAGATAGACGTGGCGGTTTGAGGAGGTGGATGGGAGGGCGAGGATGAAATCTAAGTGAAGTAGAGAAGAATAAAGGCCGTTGAAGGTCGCCTTCCCCACCCCCACACTACAGTTAAACAACAGGCTTTTATATTGAAACTCCCTCCACAGGCAAATGTTCCTGTAAGGCAGCATGTCTGAGTGAATGCTGCTCTGAAACTGTAGTTAATCAGAATACCAGAGGGCAGTGAGAGAACATCACTCCTCAGTGAAGAGGAAAAATCAGACAGTTAAAACTGTGGCTGCCTGCGGGGAGCCCCGGCAACATGCTCTATGATGGACTGTTTCATAGGGCGCCCTTGAGTGTTGCCATGACAATCTTGCAGTATTGTTCCTATGTGGAGTTGTGTCTGACGATTTTGAGCCACCTATGTGAACCCGCTGGTCTGCTGCTCTGCACTCAAATCGAACTCTGATATCATTCTCTAAAAGGTATCCATCATTTGTCTCACCAAGTGCAAAAAGAGATATAAAGATTCTATTGACAGACAGATTTACTCACATTCTTTTGGACTCTGTTCACCTTTGTCTTGTTCTGTTTCTCTTTCGTAGCATCTTTAGTGTCCGTTCACCCTGAAGCTGCTGTATTTTCTGCTACCTCAGTCCATCTCGAGGACTTGCCCATAGAGATCTTTGTGGGTGCCGACCGCTTCAGAAGCTGCAAAGTTGTTTAGTGAAACTATAGTTTCATCCTCTGTCGCCAGTCTGGCACCTTTTCAAGCATTTCATAGCATTTTAGGCCTTAAAAGCTTCTGATGTGACGCCAGCCGGTTCAGGTTTGATGAAAGCTAAACGCAGCAGCGCTAGCAACCATCTCGGTATTCTGTGAGGGTCTGTGTCATCACACCTTTTTGCGATTGCCCTCAGAAATGTCCAATCCTGATTGTCCTGTCACTCAAAGGTGTGCAGTTTAGCGGAGGTTTTCTCAGTAGCTGCCTCGCCGACGTGGATTGTCGGGCACTTCCCTTCACCCGCTGACATGCTTGTAAACACTGTTTGATTTTATTGTCACTTTCTTTGATGAAAAGTTGTAAACCTCTTCCCGTAACCTTCATCCACTATCAGTCATCTGTTTGGCATCTTCGGTCAGTGGAGCGGAGGGCCGAGGCGTTCATTCTCTGGCAGCCCCCAGACCGCCAGCTCCCATCAGAACCTTTCAGAACCCCTCAGTGCTGCCTGCTGGTATTGGGTTCAAGCCCAGCGGCATCAAGTCTTCCCCCTCCTCTTTATTTTCACAGAGGCTTTGTCGTGCTCTCCTCTAATGAGGAACCAACATTTTTAGGACAGGGCTGAAGGTTCTTTAAGCAGCAAGGATGGTCATGATACCAGCAATATTACAAACATGCAGTATGTTTTGAAGCTGGTTAATAATTTTTGGTGGTAAAACTTTCATGAACCCTTCACAAAAGAGATTTTAAAGGATTGTGGCTAATGTATAATGTCTCATCTGCTGGTTTGATGTTTTGTAGTAATGGGCTCAGCCTTGATTTTTTTGTTTGCTGAGTTAAAAATGGAAAAACGTGAAAAAAATCTGTTTCTGTTTAACTTGCTCACGCTGCTGTGATCTGCCTGTTGCTTGTTTTGCGCTAATATTTGAAGTTGCAACATCTTTTGCATTTTAATGACCTGACTTGAAGTCTATGCTACACACATACCGGCGATAGAGCCCAGACAAGAGTTGGGTCAGATGTGCTGGAGAGTATCAGCCCAGACGGTTGACAGTTCAGAACATTCAATGTTGAAGATGATTCTCACACCTCAAAGACTCGTGGATGAAGCTGGAGCATCAACACTTAAAAGGGTCTTTGAAAAGAGGGTTTTCGTTCAACTGATTCTGTACATTATTTTCAGCCAAATACTTTTCAGTGCTTTATAAACCGCAAAGATTGTAAATAAAACTAACTTTTAGCAGGGGGGGCTCATGCAGAGCTCAATTTAAAAGGTCCATTTTATTGGTCCTCGAAATCTGAAAGGCTTGGACTGTTGCCTTCCCAAATGTCAAAACTAAGGAAAGCTGGAAGCTTTGACTTCAACTGTGTTTGGGAGCGTGACACCATCTCTCTTTCTTTTTCTCTTTCTCTTTGATAATCTTTCCGTCTTGGTGTTTCTCGGTGTGCAAAAAAAAAGAAAAGAAAGAAAAGAACTTACAACACAGAATACCTCATAAGAGAAAATCCATGTAACCTTGATGACCTCCAGTCAGACCCTCCCCATCAACACCCTCTGTGGGCACCTTCATATGCTCCTTTGTCCTTCACCTCTTGCCATGCAGTAGCCTAGTGCCCATATATGTATACACATGTATACGTATATTTACGTGTACATGTCGCATTAAATGACCACCGTGTTTCATCCAAAAAAGAAAACTAAAAAAAACAAAAATCTTCCTGTCCTAACTTCCCAACTTTTAAGAGAAGGTTTTGTTGGAAAAACAGTACATGGAACACTTAAAACCAGTATGCGTAATGCCCTTTTCATTCCTCTTTATCTAATCTAAACTTTGTCAAAAACTGAATGTAAAAAAAGAAGAAAAAACACAACTAACCTCTTAAGTTGACTATACGTATTTAAGAAAATGAAAAGTCTATATGTGCACATAGATTATACATATTCAAGCCCCACAGACACACAAAGGCATATGTAAATACAAATCTCTAATGTTGTATACTTTTATCTTGAATAGGAAGAGGATGAGCCTTTTCCGTTAATGATTCAGGGAAACAATAAAGGAGTCCAGTGCAGTATGTATATAAAAAACCAACCCCACACTTTTAGTCTTTGTTCTCTTACCATGTTTTTGCTTGTTAGCTCCCCTTTATGTAGCATAGGGCAAAGGGGCGGAGCAACTTTTTTTTTTTTCATTATGAGTAGTTGTAGTGGATGTAGGATCTAGTGTAGTTGTAGTCTTTCTAAACCTGATTATGTGAAAATGGGGAAAAGAGGGTGGGGCTTCCTCTGGAGCAGCCACTGTAAAGACAGTATATATGTGAAAGGCTACTTGACCTCCACATGCAGGATGGCCTTCATGTCTTACGTCTTGGACGTCACACTGCGGGGGTGCAGCGGGGTTGCTGGGGCGGGATGTATTGGAGACCGGTGTATATAGAAGTGTTGTACCCATCCTCCATGCCTGACTTTTTCACAGGCCTGTACATTGAAGCCACTGCGGAGGGACGCTTTGGGTTGTTACGGCGAGCAAGATAAAAGAGTGTTTTAAATGAAGGAGGCAGGATGGAGAGATTCCCATTTGGGTTCTCCGCAGAACTCAAGTCCTTTTGAAACACATCTTCCTCACCTTTTGCAGGAAATGGCGGATGTTTTTGAATATTTTTGCATGCTGGTGTACATACCTCTGTACCAGTCCTCAGACTGGCTAATCTGAAACCGCTTTTCTAAACTTGGTCTTGCAGGACAGGTTCTGATGTTTTAAATAGAAAAGAAAAAAGCCTCTTACTGGGAAGGAAAGCCGAAGGGGTTGGTCACTGCAGCAGCTTTTGTGGGTTTTTTTTTTTTTTGCTAAAGCTCTTTTGCAATCATTGTTTTCCTTGTGTAAAGTAACAATGTATGTGTGAGTGAATTTGTGTGGCTGTAAGAAATTAGGTGAAAAGCTCACACTTGTTGATTTTTCCTCAGTTTTTCAACCATGCTTTTGGAAACCTTTGTGGTAACTCAACAGAACAGTGGGCTAGTTTGGAACGTTTGTGAATTGAGGGAAACACACCTCCCTTTGGTCATCACACTGACCTAAATTTCACTACCCCCTCAGGGACCCCCTAACTAAACTCCTCTAGCTCTTATTCAGGTACCTAATCTGCACCGAAGCCTAGCAATGATCTACTTTACCTCTATTTTCTTTCATCTATTCCTGAAAAAAGTACCCCTAAATTCTTGGAATCAGTCTTTCTAACTCTCACATTTACTATTTCAATGCCTACTCACTGCTTGACTTTCCATTTGTCTGCTATTGGGCTGACTTTGCTACAGTACATCTCCTCTTTATGGCCTTTTCCCCAGTTCAGGATTGGCCAGGCTTTTCATCTGATGTGTTTCAGTTTCTGTACATGGTTTTCCTCTGAGATAAGCCTTGACGCTGCCCCACTGCATTGTGAGCTTCAGAGCAGCAACTTAACAATGACTTACACCGAGCTAACCTTGGAAACATTTCATCCATGTGTGCACATCAGTGGCTGGACTTTAACATTTATACTGGTGTCCAGGTATCTGTGAGTTCTAAGCGCTGCCATGATAGGTTCCCTCCATCGTCAGTGCAGTTACACACAGGAATGTGACAGAGCTGCCTTCAGTACTTAACTTCAGGGAAAACTACATAAGCCTGTTGCATCGAAAATAAAACTTCAAAGATCCCAGAGTTCGGCTGGGCCGATGTAAGTAATGAGGCACATCCCAATGGTCTGTTTTCTCATTCTTTGTCTCTTGGACAGTTGCTCTGTCCCTGCTGCAAGCACCTATGCTGTTGCTAAGTGTTAGCTTGTTTTCAGAAGCATCCTGCAGACTTTATAGCCTCCTTTCGCATGAAGTCGTTACCTGCTGGTCTGAAGATACAGGGATGTATTTTTAATTCTGCCTAAAGTTCGTACCACTTACAATCAAATCTGTGATTTTGGTGAAATTGTGTAAAAAAAAAATGTTTATGATGTTCTGAGAATTCTTACTTTCTACATTCCCAAGGCTGGTTCTGGTTCTGATCTGATTTCTTTCTGATTGACTGGCAATTGTTTGTGGAGATTTGGTAGACCCAAAAACTGTTGTCCAGGGTTTGGGCCCTTATTTGGGTAGAACAGCAGATGTTTTCTTCTGTCCCACTGGGCTTGTTCCCTGCTGAGATTTTGTTTTTGGGTTTGACGATATACCTCATTCCTTAAGTTCAGCAGGCCCCAGGGGGCGCTGCACTGATGCTCAGGATGCCCAAAACAACGTTTCACAATTTGGTCCCACCTGGACTGTACCTCTGACAAAGATAGACACACCTCCACACTGGTTCTTCAAACACCCCAATGGACCTCATTTTTTCAATATCTGTTTACAGTTTGACAAAAAAATATTTTCTCACATTGTAGTTTTATTTATGTACAATATTTTGTTCTTATTCTCATTTTGTACCTTGTGAGTTGGACTTTTATTCTTCTAGGCCTCTGTAGTATCGATGTCCATGTATATGAGCACTTAACAAGGATCATAATAATTTTAGTTTGATTGACTGCACTATTTTAGTGACTTTATCCCTCCCTGTTTTGAATGCAAAATCTGATCTGAAGTCTAATTAGGCCGGTAAATAATGAAATGTTTCATGATGTCTTTGATTTTCTTTCTTTCTTTTTTTTGACAAAGTTTAATCAGGATTTCTTACTTTTTTCCAAGTAAATTTTGCATTGAACATAAGGCTGTTTAGAACTGTCTTTGTGCATGTGTAAAATATTTTACTTGTTATGTTATATTCAATTTGGGGGAAAAAAGAAAATTGCAATTTTTTGCCACACATTTCAGCTGTAATGTTGTGTAAGGTAGTATTCACTGGATGCTAGAACCTTGTTTTCAAAACCACTATTCTTCTAATAAATTTTGTTGTGAAAATAAGCATTTGGCATCATTCACATTGTGAGCTGATCCAGGACTTTTTTTCGGGTTGACATCATGATGTACATGGAATGAATTCAAACCAAACCGCTGGAATGAATTCAAACCAAAGATTGTAGGTACAATGGTGAAGCTCTGTTACCTCAAAATACCGTATTTTCACGACCATAAGGCGCACTGTAATAAAAGGTGCAGTCTCAGTTATGGGTGCTATATCTGTATTTAAAACATACATAAGGCGCACCGTATTTTTAGGCGCATGCTAAAACAAACAGTAAATAATGACAATGGAAGTAAAACAGAGTTTCGACACATTTATTGAAAAAAATATTCATTCTCCCGCCACAAAACCATCAAAGTTTTCATCTTCTGTATCTAAATTAAACAGCTGCACTATTTCAATGTCCAACATCCCGAATTCCTCTTCTTCATCATCTGAATCAGACTCACCGACCAGTTCCGCTTCAGCGTTGATGCCGACTTTTGTGAAAGCTCTTACAATACATGAAAAACGGTATCATAGCCCATGCGTCTACAATCCACCCACATATGGTGGCATAACTTGCCCGCCACTGCCTCATACATGTGGCTGGGCGCGGTATCTTGTCGCGGCAGTAGGTGCGGAAGATGGCCACCCTCTCCTGGTAATCCGCGGGCAGCCGCTGCGCAACAGTTGTCCTTGCACGTATGGAGAGATGCCGCCTCCTCATAAAGCGAAAACACCAAGACGGATTTCCTTGGAAGTGCTCAATGTCCATTTCTTCAGCAATCACTTTGGCCTTTTGTCGAATGGTGACAGTAGAGATGGCCCTTCCAGTTGTTCGCTGTTCCACAACCAAATGTTCCACTTGGTCTTCCAGCTCGGGCCATCTTGCTTTGTTCCCACAGGAACTCAGCTTCGTCTTCCTCACTTTCGTTCACTTTCTTGTTTTCTCCACTTTCTGACCTTGGACTAATTTACATTAAAATGTCTTGCAGCTGCTCGGTTGCCATTTTCAGCCGCATATTCGATGGCCTGTAGTTTAAAGTAAGCCTCATATGCGTGTCGCTTGACCACCGCCATTTTAGGGGGTCCTTACGCGTAGGTGTGCCGCTAATCGATGCACCTACCAAAGGCACACAGCTGATTTTGGAACTCAGTCTACACACAAGGCGCACCATCGATTTTTGAGAAAATCTCAGTGTTTTAGGTGCGCCTTATAGTCGTGAAAATACAGTAATGCTATCAAAAGGTTGGTAGGACATGCGGAATCCAGGTCAAGTCAGGGTTTCTGCTCAGGTGCCGGTTTGTCCCTCAGTTTTCCTCCTGATTCCACAATATTAGTGCCTGTAGGTGCCCTGTCACCATGTAAGTTAGTGGATGCAACCAGGTTTGATTTTCCTGAGTGGTCATCGCGCAGACATTAAAGACATACGAGCAGAAAGAAAAATACGAGCATTGCCTGTATAGCGCAGAGGTGACGGAACAAAGTACGTTTAAATTTAGTTCAGAAAATAATGCATTATCCAACTAGGTGTGTTGATGGGATTTAAAAAATGTTACTACACAAATATGATTTTGATAACCTCACAACCTCAGAACAACACTCTGGTTGGGACCATTTTCAAAAATATTATTTTGCGATATTTGTTTCATTAAATGGGGAGGTTTCTGAACATAGTTTTAAAGTTAGATAAAGTGTTAAAGTGCTGCCATTCTGAGGAATGTGTAGTGCTTGCTGTTAAACTTCAGGAGGTCACACGTTCGTCAGCAGGCGACAGATCAACCAGCTAGCTGCTGTAGCACAACTGGAGGAGGAAGTCATAGCTGAATCAGTGGCCTCTTGCTCTGATCGCCGACTCTTTTGTCTCCTCTGCATTTTCTTTAAGTTATCTCTGGCTCCATCTCTGCAGCAGGGCCAGGGGTAAAGAAGCCGCTGCAGCGATGGAGGAAGAAAAAGACAAATAACTTTTCAGAGCACGGGAAGTAGGTCATCCTACTATCAAATACTTATTTCTCCTACTGTGCCTGAGGCTCTGCCAGGGCTGCCTCTTTAGATACTGGCAGTGTTCGTTTGTCTGTCTCCTACACTCATTTGCACCGACATGGCCGACTGAATTCACATGGAACGCTGTTGAATGTTTGGAGGTCTGACCTTATCTTCTACTCAGGCTCATGCTGAAACAGCTCACAGCCGCATCTTCATCAGCAATCGCTGCAGGGATACCACACCTGCTTTAAACTGGGTAACAGAAAAGACTGAAAGACAAGCCTGGAAACACTCAGAAACACTTCCAGGCAGCAGAGCAGTTCTTTGCTTCCAACCCTAACCCTAAACCAGAACGTGCTCCTGGATATAATGGTTTCTGGGCCTCTTTACTGGGTTCTGACTGGTCAGAGATGTCAGATCAGTGTGTCTGAGAGTGAAATGAACAGATCTTCTAAATTAAAAAGGAGTCCACCGCAGGGCAGAGGAAGTAACTTCTCCCACAACCTTTGCTTGCTTGTTTGAGGTTGTATTGTGTGGTTGCTATGGAGATTAGGCCATTTCTTGGTTCTACTCATGCTGGATAATCAATCAATCTTTATTTATATAGTGTCTGTTACAATCAAAATTGTTTCTAGGCACTTTACAGAATCCCAGGGCCTGACCCCCTAACAAGCAACAGTTGCAAGGAAACACTCCCCTTTAACAGGAAGAAACCTTGAGCAGGACCAGTCTCATGTAGAGGGATCCTCCTGCTGATGGCCGGCTGGGTAGAGAGGGAGGGGAAGAAGGGGGAGGACAGGTAGAGGAGAGAATAGGCAGAGATCATGCAAGAACATTCCTTATAACAAGCTCCTGGTATAAGAGTTGAATGGGTCAGCGTACAACTATGAAGGTGACGATACCTGTAGATGGATAAGAGAGGGGGGAGGAGAAGCAGAGAAACTACACAAGAAAATGCGTTCATGACATCACCACTGATGGAGGAGAGGAGAGGAGAGGAGAGGAGAGGAGAGGAGAGGAGAGACTTTATCCTTGTTCTCAGAGGGTGCAGCGATGAGTCCCTGGCCCTCAGTAGGTGGCCCAACTTAGTGCAGCCAGCAGACAGGTTCCAAGACTGGCAGACTGCAACATTTGAGTGCTGAGGAATCTGTTCAAGAACAATGACTCCTCGAGCACCCAGAGACCTGGGATTGCATCTGCTGTCCATTTAACCATAAAGATCTACAAGGCCTGCAGCACTGAAGAGTAAAAAGGGCCAAGGCCCATGATATCACCACCGCCTTTATCAAGGAGGAAGAGCTGCTTGTCATAACCCAGGTGGCCACCCGTCCTCAGCAGTAGCCGAGGTGTGTCCAGCCAGCTGGAGCCAGTCATACAGCATCCTCTTGGCTGAGTTCAATCAGAAGGATGCCATCTCTGCTGAAATGTCCACTAGCCCCTGACCTCCATCCTCCACAGGCACATAGAGGAGAGCAGCTCTCACCCAATACCAGCCAGACCAGAAGAAATCCACAATAGTCCTTTGAACCTCTTCTATCCAGCCTCTAGGTGGTGTCACCGTAATGCGTTTATGCCAAAGTGTTGAGGCGACCAAGTTATTGGCAACCAGAACTCTTCTCCTAAATGACAGCTGGGGCAGTAGCCATTTTCCATGTCGCCTGCAGAAACAGCACATCCATCTTTTTCTGTGCTGTCACCTCAGAGATCAGAGCTCTCTTCTGTCCATCCCTCCCACCGTTAATGTTCAACGTCCTTATGGTGATGTTCTGCATAGAGGTGTTATGTAGAAAAGATGACACAGAGAGGAGGAACAGCAGGAACAGAGATGAAGAATCCAGCATGATCATTAGATTTTGGACTTCGTTTTACCTGTTTTCTCCTTCCTAAGTGTAGCTATGTGCTTTTTTAGCCTGAATCGATTGGACCAATATTTACACCATTATCCGTTTGATGGACATTGGCATCATCGGCATGGGAACCAAACAAGGAACCCACCTCATACTCATTCTCCCCGACCATCTCCACAGTCGTGGCCACCACAAGCGAAGCTGCAGCATGTGCTGCAACAACCAGCTGCTGACCAGCAGCAGTGGCAGCAAGCAGAGCCGCTGGATGTTTATGGGACATGCAAGGCGTTTATGTCCGACATGTCCACACTCAAAACACTTCATTTGGCCTGAGCTGGCATACACCGTGTACGTACACCATAGTCTGAGAGGGCAAGTCCAGGATCATGAACCACTGCCTCCTCAGAGACTGGATGTGCCTCAGTTTAGGGTCTTTACACGCTAAGTTCACCGTTTTAAACATGCTGAATTCCAGCAGATCATTTGGAATAAATGGTGGGATGCCAGACACGGTGATCCGCACAGAGGGCACAGAGAGTGGGGACACCTGCACCAGCAGGTCCCAGATAAAGATGCCACTCTGCACTAACTGGTGAACAAGTGGTTCCCGACCTCAGAAAAACAACAATAGCCTTATTCATGCGGGAAGCAAAAGACAGACTATCATGTCCCACCTGCTCCACCACAGCCAGGAGGACCTTCTCCACACTGACACTTCCCTCCGGCGGGACTATCCACACACCTTGGCGGATAGAGAGAGGTGGCGTCTCAGAGGACGCCATTCCTCCCAAACACTACCCGCATGGAAAAAACTAAACAATCACAAAGTTAACCACACTGCAAATAAAAGAGAACTAAATAACTTACCTGATCAAGCAGGGTAGAAAAGTGATGTAAAAAAAGAAATAACACCGCAATCTAAATTCAAACTCCGCGCCACCCACACATCCACCGCCGTCACTCACATTCACCGGAAACCGAAAGGAGAGGTGAGTGGAAGAGAGTGGGGGAGAGTGGAGGAGAGGAAGCCCTGAATGGGTGACAGAGGCCTGTCAGGTGATCATGTTTCTGGACCCCAGCAGCCTAGGCCGCATAACCAAGATGCTAACCTAATAATTAGACAACCCTCAAAATATGATAATTAGTCTGTTTAGAATAATAGCTGGAACTACAGAATTACTGTACTATAAGCTTTTTCAAAGAGGAAGGTTTTATGTCTAATCTTAAAAGTAGAGACGGCCCCCCATTCTACCTTTAGAGACTCTGGGGACCACAAGTAAACCAGTATTCTGAAAGCGGAGCGGCCTATTGGGAAGATAAGGTGTCACTAGTTCCTCCAGGTAGGATGGATCACTTGGAGGCTTCTTAAAGAGATGTTTGAACACCCTGATAATAAAGAATTACAATAGTCCAGCCTGGAAGTAACAAATGCATGGACTAACTTTACAGCATCATGCCATGTCAGTAGTTTCCTGATCTTTGCAATGTTTCTCAGGTGAAAAAAGGCACTTCTAGAGTCTATTTTGATGTGTGAGTTAAAGGACAGATTTTGGTCAAGTTACACCAAGATTTCTCACAGAGGCTAAATGCCATCTAGATACCATCTACAGTGATAATGTGATCTAATCTATCCCTGAGAGGGTCAGGACCAAACACCATGACCTTGGTTTTTCCTGAATTAAGGAGCAGAAACTTTGAGGACATCAAAGACTTATGTACCATCCTTCATAGTTGCATAGATGACATGCAGCATTAAATACAACAGGCAACTGTAATCATCAACACCATCAGATGTTTGATCTACATGTTCAACATGTGCGCTTTGGAACAGCTCAGACTCTTTACTGATGTTCACACAATCACAGGGCTTGGGCTTGTTGTTGTAATTATGGCATGACCAACGTGACAGAATGAAGAAGCAGCTCATTTCCATCCTCCATTTCCCCAGCAAGCTAACATTAGCAATTGCATTGGATTTCTGCTTTCTTCACACCAACAAGGGCATGAAAAGTGAATGAGTGGCAACCTTGCAATAAAAACACTAATGGTTCTTTTGTGTCCTTCAGCGCTGCAGCAGAAGCATTCCATGTAAAATATTATGCTCGTTCTAACCTTTACACTTGAGACAAGAGCCCCCCCCCCCCCCCCCCCCCCCCTTCATTCCTACATACACACTGACTGCTGTGAAAATGTCACAGAGCCCATCAGAACCCCCTCCTGCTGTGGTGTGAGGTGGCTGGGCCCAGCAAGACTCCCCATTACTGATTAATGGAACCACATCAGCTCCATTCAATTAAGACTTAGTGGCAGGCCCCACTCCGCCGTCTCCCTGGGCCCGTCGGAGCTGCATATAGCTGTGACACACGGGCGCCATCGGCCCTGATAACAAGCTCAATCCAGGAACTGATGGAAACAGGGAAGGCTGAACCATTTTAACTCCCTTCACCCTCAAAAACATGGCTCTGCTTCCTTTTGATGCTGCCATGCATAGATTCTGTCCCATTTATTATGAAGTTTCTCTGCAATCACATTTTTGTCACCACAAAAACATAAAGACACCTTTAATCTGATAAAGTGTGATTGTTTTTGCTTAAACAAAGTAAAATAGACATTGGAATTGGTTCAAATGTGTGTGTTTTTTACAGAAATACACACACACGCACACACATACAGATGGTGATAACTCCGTCTGAAAAGGTGGGGTTCTATTCCCATTTTGGCCAAAACATGGTGTTCTGGTAGTGCTGCCGAGGTGCCTATGAGCAAGGTAACCAAGCCCCGAAGGCTCACATAGGGCTCAGCAGTCTTGAAAAAGACAGGAAAAATATATAGATGCCCACGCTGGTTCTTTGTCTAACATAAAGATGCAGCTTTTCTTTGTCATTTAGTATTCTAAAATGTCAGTTTTTGACAATAGACGCAACAAATAGCTGGGAGGAATTGTTGATGAACTTTAGCCTTTAATCATTAATCTTGGACAGACACTTTCCGCAGCAGAAATAAAGTTTCTTCATTGTGAATGAGTGAATAAGTGTTGAATAGAACCATTTTCAATCAATCAATCAATCAATCAATCAATCAATCAATCAATCAATCAATCAATCAATCAATCAATCTTTATATAGGGTCTGTTACAATCAGAATTGTTTCTAGGCGCTTTACAGAATACCAGGGCCTGACCCCCAACAAGCAACAGTGGCAAGAAAAAACTCCCCTTGAACAGGACGAAACCTTGAGCAGGACCAGGCTCATGCAGGGAGACCCTCCTGCTGATGGTCGACTCCCCTTTATAGGTTGGGGGCTAGTTAAAAGCATTTCTGCTGCTTATTTATCTTGAGCCTATCACAGCAACATTCTCCATCACATAGCCTCATAAAAATGGTAAAACCATCAGTGAAACACATCAGCACACATAAAGATGCCCATACTTGAGCACCGGTAAATAAGAAAAGGTTTTAAATGTCATTTGTTTTTTGTTACACACCTAATACTTTAGGAAAATTACACCTCTACAAATCCATCATTAAATGTTCATTATTGTGCATATATTGTGCATTAATCAAACACAACACTGAAAATGTATAACACTGCTAACAGCTAACACTGCAATGCTAACAGATTCTAATAGTTTAGCACTCTTACCTGACATCGTGTCAGGCATATGCTGAAATTCATCCATTAACCTGAAACTCGACCAAGAGCCACGAAGTTCAAACGCTAAAGTAGCTTTAGCTGCGTTCCTAACGCTTTCGCTTTGGTTAGGCACTCACGTCCATGTCGCCATCTTCTCTTCACCCTGTAATTTCTCCACCATTCTATTCTATATTTCTATATTTGTTTGCTTTTATGAAGTTCTTTTCTTTTGAGAACAAAAAAGCTACAATGACCAAACTTGTTCAACTCACCAAGTGAACAAGTGGACAAATCTTAATGTTCAAATCTCCCCATGCACTAGCCATGAGTAGCAACTACAATCTTATTTTAATATTTTATTACAATCAGCCTGATAATAATAATAACGGGAATATTAGTAATAACAACACTAATACAAAACTGTCGACAATACTAATACAAAACTATCGTTAAAAAATAAATAAATATATATATATGTAAAATTATATTCTTTTTAATGTATATTGTTGTAAAAGAACTAGAGAACAATGAATTCCAGCTTTATAAATTAATAGGACTGTGATGTTCTAATAAAAATCTCACGGTAACATCACGTCACTCTGGAATGAGATGTTCATCCAGGTCAAAGCTAAAAGGAACCATGGTTCTTGGGGGATATTTGGTGATTATTACTTTAGTTTCTGTCTTTCAAGCTGAGAGAAACTCCTCCCAGGTCACCTTCTCTTGCTGCCCTTGGCAGTCATCTAAATGTATGCTCTCTTCGCCTCCATCTTGATTTCCTGCCCCTAACACACACCACACAAACGCACAACACACAACACACACCTGCCCGCACAGGCTTTCATCCCAGAGGTTTGATGTAGAACATCTTGATGTCTCCTTTTGTTTGCAGTGACGAGGTCACTCTTCCTCCTCTTAAAGGTGATTTTAGGTAATGTGCCTAAGAATGGCTTTAAATGTCCTGTTTGTTAATGTTAATGTTTACACACTGAAACAGTGAATTATTAGGAGGTGGAAGATGCCACAGCACCAATGAGTTTCCTGCAGCCCAGCAGCAGGGGAACAAAGAGTTACTCTGAGAGCTTGACCCTTGACCTGATGGATTCAAAAGTTGAAACCTTCACCTGCACCACATGAGCTGCATCATATGTAACTTCCCATCAGTACTGGTGATCATGTGTGGGTGTAGCCAAGTTAGAGACGTCATTGTCCCACCATCCTGCTGCAACACACAGATGGAGACATTGGGGTTCAAATTAAAGTTAAAGCTCAATAAAAGACCGTAAAACCAAAAGTTTTAGCTTCCATCCAGCAGCCTCCTGAGTCCCCTTTGTTGTTGATGACAACAGCTACAGCTCTTACTTTGATCTGAGACAGGAAGTCCACACAAAAAACAAATAGTATAGTTTTGTCGCATCTTCTTAACTGCTTTATCCCTTTCAGGGTCACAGGGAAGTGCACAATGGGCAAAGTCAGGTCCACTGCTGGATGAGACACCAGTTCATCACAGGGCCCTATATGAGCATTTGTGGCTTTGGTACCTTGCTCAAGGGTACCTTGGCAATGCCTGCACTGGGGCTTGAACAGAGAACCCTCAACTTCCTCAGCCCAGTTCCCAATAAACTGAGCTACCACTGCCCACAAATATGCTCTTTCAAAATAAAAGCACGTTATGCAGAGAAAAAAGATTTCACAATTACAGGAGTGAAGATCATTTTCTTGAGGGATATTCTGATTGAATTAACATTTTCAAATAATCGAGAATGAAAAATTATGTCTACATCTTTTTTT
Organism: Takifugu flavidus; assembly: GCF_003711565.1. Lineage (NCBI taxonomy): Eukaryota > Metazoa > Chordata > Actinopteri > Tetraodontiformes > Tetraodontidae > Takifugu > Takifugu flavidus. The sequence continues at coordinate 7,929,525 of NC_079525.1, forward strand.
CTTTTAGGGTTCTTCACCTCCTCATCCTCCACTTTCCTAAGACAAATGCACCTCAGGGTGTGTGTGTGTGTGTGTGTGTGTGTGTGTGTGTGTGTGTGTGTGTGTGTGGTGAATCCAATGAGCACCTGGAGACCACTAACCATGATCATATCAATAAAAGGAAGTCTGCTCTATGCCAAGAAAGACCAGCAGAAGAAGAGAACGAGGACGGTGGGGGTTGAACAAAGAGGGAGAAGAAGAACGAAAGAGAGATGAGCACAATAAAGGTGAGGAGAGGAGGGGGGAAAGATGAGTTTGGAGGAGGTGATGAGAAAGGGAAATGTGCACAAAGAGGGGAAAGATGAACAAAGACAAGTAAGAACAAAGCAGAATGAAAACAAAGAGAAAAAAGAAAAGAAGAGTTTGTTTAATCATCACAATTATAATTTGAATGAGCTGTTATTTGGTGTGTATGGGTTGTCTTTGAACTCTGCTCCTCTAATTTGGAGGTCAAGGGTCATCAAATCCACCTAAATTGGCAATCAAAGGTCACAGTTCTCCATGTCAGGTCTTCACAACACTAAGGGATTTTTTTCCACTTTCACTCTAACTTTAAAACCAAAGAGGTTAAAGGTCAAGTTAAAGGTGGGGTGTGAAAGTCTCACGTCAACATTTGAGACGGAATCAACTGGAGTCACATGATGTTTTCCCATGAAAACCATGCTGAGACCGCACACGCTGCTCCCTACTGGTCAGACGGTGCAATTAAGAGGTTCACCTTAATGTGTTCGTCGGGCACGTTTGTACCTGAAACCACCAGCTCGTCTCAACTTATGTGCCCAAGAATGAGATAAAACTGATCACAACTTATGAAATATCAGCTGGCTGAAAATAATGCTGAATAATTCATGTTTACATATTTACATGGGAGATAAAACACTAAAAAATCAGCTCAGTTATTCCAGATGTGATCAATCGTCTGTGAGCAGCCGACAAACTCTATGTGTGTGTGTGTGTGTGGTGTGTGTGTGTGGTGTGTGTGTGTGTGTGTGAGTGAGTGAGTGAGTGAGTGAGTGAGTGTGCATTTCATGTGTGTATGTGTACATGTGCATTTATGTGCACACGCAATTGTGAGTGTGTATGTGTGTAAGTGTATGTGTGTGTGCACACGTGTGTGTTTAGTATGGGCATTGGATCTCCAGTGAGAGCTGATGTGGAGGTTTTATTGGTATTGGGGGGTTGGGAAGGTGCTGCTGTGATTTTATCCTTCAAAGAGGGAGGGGGAAGGGGGTGGTGAAGACGGTGATGCAGAAAGGTTGAAGGCTGGGGGTGGGTGGCTGGGCAGGGGGGGAAGGGCTGCAGAGGTGGGGGGGCACAAGCAGCAGAACGTGCCGGGGGAGGAGGCCGATGGGGATTTACATTATATTTTATGGTTACGGGGGGAGCATAAATCACCTTTTCATTAAACGGCCTCAGTCTCAGAACTCCGCCCCTTTCTCTTCACCTCACCGGGGACGCCCCTCTTTCATCTCTTCCATCCTTTCTGACTTTACTCTCCATCTTTCCCTCCTCAATCCCCCCCACACACACACACAAACACACACATGCTGCCACCTCCTATCGGCTCAGCGATGACACAAAGAGGTCAAAGGTCAGAGCAAAGATGACAGGAAGAGCAGCAAAAGCGACAAAGGAAGAAGTGACAGAAAAATCAGGTGTATTAAAAACAAAGGGTAGAAGAAGAACTCATCTTTTTATTTCTGTATCATCAACATGATGTGAAACAGACTGCACTACAATCTACAGACGATACAGCGACAACATAAAACAAATATGAACAAAAATAAAATACATGGGTTTATCTATATATTACGATCTGTTAGGCTGCTACTATGGAAACACTCTGCAGATATAATACTTACAAAATAATTATATTAAAAGCTACATCAGTTAAAAAGAAAAACGTATGAATGCTCAGCTTACTCACAACCATATAAATAACTCACTGTCACTGTATATAAAAGCTACATTTTCTGGCCTTTGATGCTGATAGTGGCGATGCCTTCACTGGCTCTGCCACCCAATTGGAACAGAAGCTTTTGATCCGATCCAGCACGATGCATTGCAGCATAATGAAGCTCATTAGTGGGGACGGTGCCGCGTTGTTGGACATGTGGAACAGACACAGACACACACACACACACACTGAATCTATATTCTTCTGAGGACCCTTATTCACATAAGACATTCTGAACACCTTCAACAACAAACTTCACCCCGTCTCATCTGTTTTATATGAAATTATTTAACATTTGAAGAGGTTTCTGTTGCAACCACACGCTCCAGAAATGCTGCCATATCGATCCAAGAACCAGTCTTCAACATGTTAATTCATTCACAGTTGACATTGCTGAAACAAAAACAGGTTATTTTTATAGATTCAGTTCTGAATTGTACTGAGTTTAAAATAAGCCTATATTAAGTCTGTACAGTTAAAAATGTTCAGAATAAAAACATACAGTGAAAAAAAATCACAGTTTTGTGTACCTTTATACAGATTCTAAAACAGTAAAACTGTCAAGAAAGAAGTTAAACCTGATGTTAGCAGCCTGTGTAAAAATTAGCTAAAATGACAGTCAGTGGCTTAACAGTGCCACCTGCTGGTGCATCATTACAATATGAAAAACTACAGTATAGCGCTAACGTATCTTTTCTATTTACCCTATAAGAGCCTGAATGCACTAATCGCTGCGTTTCTGTTCACTTAGCAGTGAAATGTTACTGCAGATGTGGACAGGTTTCCCTCCACCACGTTTCTACACTGGTTTAAACGGACAAACATGCTAAGATACGAACTTCAGTATTTGTTAATATCGCTGTCATCGACCAAATCTGAAGTATAAAAACTAAAGTTAGGACTACGGGTCACAACAAATGTCAGGACTGAAAACACACGTCAGCACCAACGTTGTCCTCAACAGCTGCTGTAGGCCCCAAAAGAGAGGATTTCAGGTCAAAACAAAGGGTTTGAGGTTGTCAGGCATCTTCTCAATGTTGAAAAGGTGGCGGCAGGAAGAGCTGTCAATGGCAATGCAATTAATCATCAAATTAATCAAAACTGAAGACAAGCTGAAGTTTAAAAACTGAAACAATGTTTCAAACCAACTGTAATATCTCAAAGAAAAGGGGGAGGGGCTCAATTGCAATACCCGAACCCACCACCAGAGGCCAGTGATGGAACGTCGTGGACTCTAAACCTTTAACCTCTGGATGGTCCTGGCCCCAAGACCCTGCTGGTAGTCATTGTTCTGAGGTTTCCTGAATAAGAACCTTTTGTGTTGGATCATAAAGAGGCTCTGAAGTCTTGGTTAGAAAATGGAAGGAGAGGTCAGAGAAAAGGGTGAGCCTTCTGGAAGACCAGTCCTCACCAGTATAAATAACCTCTGTGTACAATGGGTGACGGGCATCTGGTGAGTTGATGGAAACATGTTGTGACCCTCAAACCACAGAACCTCTGACCTTCAGGCTGCACATAATGGGGTGGTGACCTTTTCAGGAAAACGGCTGTTTTAATTCTAGAATCACCCAAGTCAGTAAAGACATGTCATAATCATGCTGCTTCACACAATTTGCCAGGCAGTGATGCTTCTGTTAGCATCGCTGCTGTACCCAGGTTAGCACAGAACTACTCTGGTTCTGTGGAGTCCGATGACGCAGAAGACTCTGTCCTCTGTCTTCAATCCTCAAACTTCAGAAAGGTTTCCTGCACAAATTCACATCTATGGTCCTATTGTACACATAATCTCAAAAGCACAGCTGGTTTTGGGAAGACAAGTTGTCCTTCTGCAGGTGAAGAGGAGGGTGAGCAAGACGAGGATTAGTAATTAGTCTCATGTGAGACCACTGTCAGTTTATCGTACAGAATCCCTACAGTGTAGCTGAATGTGTGTGTATGTGTGTGGGTGTGTGTGGGTGGGTGTGTGCGCGCGGTACTACACACACTCTTTGCAGCCACATTCCACAGGCTTCTCCACATCCTGCGTGAACGTTGTCCCATCATCACACTCGAAGCTGAGCCGCCGGCGCCTGACTCTCAGGGGTGCACAACAGGAAGTGGTGGCAGCTGCTGAGTCGCCGCCCACCGCGCAGCGACCCCGGCACTCAAACCAGGAGAAGGGCTTTGCCGTCTGGCAGAGTGCAGTGCCGCGCCGTATCCGGTGGTAATCCCTGACCGGTTCACCTCCACACGGCAGCTCTGTGGTCAGAGATACAAGAAACTGGTCATCGCTGGTCCATCTGCAATATTGGTGACACACTTGAACTTTCTGACTGGTGAACCAGCTCTTGCTGGTCTATACGTCCCACTGGGAGATTCCAGTCTGTCCATCTGTCTGTCCTCACCTATGTCACAGTTCTGTCCGGAGTATCCCTCCTCACAGACGCAGCGTTCCACACCTGCCAACTGCTCACACTGACCCCGCACACAATGGAGACCCCCACACCAGCTGGCTGACCTGCCTCGCAGGTGGCAAAGCACTCCCTCGTAGCCCTCCTCACAGTCACAGCGGTACTGGTTCGCATCCACAGTCATGCACGCCCCTTTAACACACCTGCAAATGGACAGCAGAATGGTATCAAGGCCAGGGTGGGTCACAGGGATCGGACTTATAACAGAACACTCACTTGCTGCCTGCACATGGGCTGACACCAGTTGCCATGGTGACACCCTCTGCTCCAGAGAGGGCGGCTGTTGCCGGCTGATCACAGTGTAGTCCTGCCCAGCCTGGATGACAGTGACACTGGGGGCCCTGTGAACAACACATGGTTCCAGCTTCAGGATGAAAAAATTCCATAACTGACAGAAGAGAGACAAAGTAAAGGTCCGAACACAACCTCCTCCGTAGGTAACTGAAGTTTACCTGCGTGCCGTCAGGCCGGCAGACGCCGTGAACACAGTAGAGTTTGTGGCAGGCCTGGCATCCTGGTACCACCCCCGGCTTCATGTGGCCGCGGGTGAAGTCCTGCAGCTCGTGGTTGATGTACAGGTTCCTGATGCAGCCGTGGAAACTGGATGTGTTGATGATCTGGACAGAGAGACCCAGAGAAGCCGGCAACACCTCCTCAGGCATACCTGTGGTCACAAACAGGCTCTGCTCACACAAGTCTAGGGTGTAGTTTTAGAGTTTCCGCTCCATAATCCCTTAAACCTCACCGCCAACATAGAGTGGCACCTCCCCTGTAGCTGCCTGGCTCCGCCCCTGACTATCTAGAGTCATGGGTTCGCCTCCATCCACAGACAGGTTCAGCTTCTGGTTGAAGGTCAGCAGCTCCACGGTGTGAAACTGGCCGTCGTTCACTGTCTCCATGCTGCAAGTGACAATAAGAATACTAATGGAGCCCCCAGTGGTCGGACCAAGAACTGCAGGTTGTGCTGTTCCTTTGATAAAAGGAATCAAAGTTCCTGCCTCTACATTATTAGGTTGACCTACAGTCATCTGACCATGCTCCTCAATGCTTCCTAGTCCTCATCTGATAATCAGCGGGTCACCACCTCTGGTTCAAGTGACCCACGATTACTGTAGCCAGCAACATACAGCTGAGAGCATCTCACCTGCTGCAGGGTCACAGCCTGACCTTCACAGGTGCCTTAGAGGCATCTCAGAGGTTATCACTTTCACAGGTGTCTCACAGCTTATCCGCTTCACGGGTGTTTCACAACTTTTCACTTTCACAGGTGTCTCACAAGTTTTTAAAATTTACATGTGAATAAATGTCTGTTTAGATGTGAGTGATTATTTGATTGAAGTCATCAATCATGTATGTGTGTGTTTGTATACGCACCTGTAGATAGTGGTGGCGGGCTGGTTGCCTGGGTCGTAGGTCACCCTGACGTGACCCTGATGTAGCTCCACAGCGATTGGTTCATTGTCTCCGTTGTAGAGCAAGACACCGTTGTCCTCTGCTGTTGACACCTGAAACACACACCCATCAGTGCATGTGTGTGACACCTGTTTCTCCATGCTGTCCTCCTCACCTGTAGGGTGATGTTGGCATGTGGCCAGTTCTTTACATCTTGGAGCTGGACGTACGAGTCCCTGTAAATGAAGTTGACGCTGACGAGCTTCTCACAGCGTTGACCCTCGAAGCCTGGCTGACACTGACATGCCGCCATCCCCGTCTTATCCTCACAGAGAGCGCCGTTCTGGCACTGAGCCAGCTGACAGGGGGAAGCAGCAGGAGGAGTAGCCACCTCACAAAACTCACCACTGTAGGACAGACATGTTGGATGGACTAAAGTACACAAGTTTGCCATCATGGTCGCAAAGTCCTCAACCTGTGATCTACAGCTGTCTTTGATCTCTGTACTGAACCAAGTGTGGACGTACACACACAACCCTTTCCTGTAAAGGCCCCCTAGTGGCCATTTCGGATATGTAAACTTGTGTCCCCAGTGTTCCCAGTATCCCTGGTACCTGAATCCTTGTGGACAGGCGCAGCTGTAACCGTCCAGATGGTCAACGCACTGAGCTCCGTTCTGACAGTGATGGTCCACACATTCATTATAATCAATGCTGCACTCTGGCCCCACCCACCCTGGAATACACACACACCTGGGACACACACACACATACACGCACGCACACACACACACACACACACACACACACACACACAAACACAGTTATGCAAAGGTACACCACTGAATTCTCGGTAACCTGTCCATGTGTGCACACACATGTGTGTATGTGTGCTCACCTGGGGCCAACAGGAGTGCTAATGCAGGTGGACTGATGATGACAGGGGTTCCTACCTGGAGAACACACACTGTCCACCTCCTCACAAAACCGTCCTGACCACAAGAGGAGAAAAAAATGGTGATAAAACAGACCTAAAGGTGACCGACACTGCTATTCCTACCCACTGCAGAGGAACAAAGCCAGCATATCTGGATCAAAGAGTTTCCATCATGAGCTGGTGACATCAGCAGAGTCTCAACATCAACACAGGTCAGCAGTCAATCACTCATATTTACAGTTTAACAGAAAATTAAAAGTCATGTGACCAGAAATCTGAGCACCTCATTTCAGATAAAACCACCCAAAACAGTGGGACTCAGTGTTTCCTACCACCAGAGGGCAATCAAGGTGCAGCAGCTACACTGAGAGCTAGCAGGATGAAGCCGTTGGTTTGCGTTGTACCTTTGTAGTTTGGAGAACACAAACAGGTGTAGTTGCCAACACCGTCGACACAGGTGGCGCCATTCTCACAGCCATGATCCTGACAGTCGTCCACATTCACCTCGCAGAAGGTGCCATGGAAACCAAACGCACATGCGCAGCTGGAGAACAACACAAAGAGACAAAAGAGTGATCAGCAGCAGCTACTTATCCGCTATGCTAACCTTTGTACAACCAGAAAACAGCCGTAGCTTCTGAGCACTCCCTATGGTCCAGATATCTTTTTGTTGCCACAGTGAGAGCTGGAATATGCTCATTTATCTGAGCACTCTTTTATTTTTTTTTATTCTGAAAACACAGACAGATGTCACACTATTGAACACCCAAAACCCTACAGAAAAACAAACAAGCTTTTTTTTTTGACTAAAAGATGGAGGTTATCAGAAAAAACGATTCGCATATAGTCAGCTAACTGTCACAGCTCCAACATTCTGACCATTAGCTGATATGCTGCTGCCACATATGGTCCTGGAACCACAGTTTGACAACAGCCGGTGTGTGAGTGTGTCTACCTGAAGCCTCTAGTCTGTTCATCACTCAGACACACACCTCCGTTGGTGCAGGGATTACTGACACAGGCGTCAACTGGAGTCTCACAGTGTTTACCCTGAAAACACACCAGCGGAAACATTAAACAAATGCCCAGATTATTAAATCAGGACGACGGTAATTTGATGGGATTACTCAGATGAATGTGAGATAAAAATAATCATAGAGCTGGCAAACACATTAAAAACCAATCAGTGGTTTAAAATACACAAACACACACAAACACACTCACACACAGTTACACACCGTGAAACCAGGTTTGCAGGTACAGGTGAACAGCTGTGTGTGGTCGTCCCTGCAGACGCCCTGATTCTGACAGGGAGAGGACACACACGGACTGCATTTGGCCCGAACAGACGGCTCTACGGGACCTGAAAGCACACATGCACACACACGCACATACACACACACACACACACACACACACACACACACACACACACAGGTAATTTTGTTTAATGTTCAGGCGAGTCATTTTTGTAATCACAGACATTTGTCTGTATGTTGTAGTTGAAATATTAACAATAAAAGAACAGCGTTCGCATATTTACAAAGGTTTGTGTATTAAATGTCACTTTTGGACTGTCTTAATAAGATGTCCACATGTTGATCTGGTCCTGAGTGAAAATTGATAACCAGACTACAGTCAATAGTTGTTTACTCTTTAGATGAAGCTCTGTGAATCATTTGTCACCGTTACACTGGAAGCTGTCAGTCGGAGTGGTCAGCAGCAGTTTGCCCTCTGTGCCACTTGGACCGGCACACCGGGCAATACCGGGCTCCTTGTAGCCACTCTTCACCCAGTCAGACAGCCAGAGGAGACGACAGTCACAGTACAGAGGGTTGGCTCCAATAGCCCTGGCGACCACAGACACACAGACAGAGACCTCATTCTGTCAGTGAGTGTATTCATCCACTATGTGTGTGTGCGTGTTTGTGTCTGTGTGTGCGCGTGCATGTATATTTGACTCACAGGTGAGACAATGAGGCCACATCATTGAAGATGCCCTGTTGTAGCTCTGAGATGTCGTTGCCATGAAGAGAACTGAAACACAGAAAAAGAGCTGAAGCTCGAGAACATTCAACTGGAAACAAACACAAGTGACACACAAGTGACTGTGTGTGTGTGTGTGTGTGTGTGTGTGTGTGTGTGTGTGTGTGTGTGTGTGTGTGTGTGTGTGTGTGTGTGTGTAAGCTCACAGTAGTCTGAGAGAGCGCAGGCCGCTCAGCGCCCGGGGAGGTATGCAACGGAGCGCATTGTAGCTGAGAATCCTGCAGATGGAGCAGAGTCAAACATCAGTTACAGACCTTCAGCTCACTGTAGGTCATCTTCCATTGTGTACGTGTTTGCGAGTGCGTGTGTGTGTGTGTGGTGTGTGTGTGTGTTTGTCTCACAGGGTGGTGAGTTGGCTCATGTTGGAGAAAGAGTCATCAGACAGGAAGCTGATCTTATTGTTGCTCAGATCACTGCAGGGAACAGAGAGGTCAAAGGTCAGAACTACTTCTGACAACAGGCAAACATACCGTACAGCTTCCCCTGGTGGACACTGTCGCAGTTACACAGAAATACTGATGTTCTGGCCAGTTTGATTTTGTTCTCTGACATCAACAGATTTATGATATGTCTCAGAGACTTTGAGTTTTAATTAGGTTGGACAGTTTTTATGAATTGAAACTGATCCCTGAAAGAAATCCAAAAGATGTTTAAAAAAGAAACTTTCAAAATGATGTGTTTTAACTTTTTTAACCTTCGTTTTAATGATAATAAAGAACATTTTCATTTGATCAAAGTGAATTTATCATCTTATCTTGTTGCTCAACCATCCATCAGGATGAATAAAACTCATTGTTTCACTTCTGTAACATTGAGTTCATATTTTTACCCAAACTGAAGCGATCATGATTCTTTTGTGATCTAACAGAGGGCACAAAACAGAGGTTTCTTACACCAGCTGCAGGAATCTAAAGGTTGCCAACTCTTTTGGAACACTGGTGAACTGGTTACCATCCAGATACCTGAAGTGAGGAGACAGGAGGGCGTGCATGAAGAATAATTATATTAAGTATATTAATAAGAAATGTATGGATAATGTTACAGATGATAATAAATATGCTGAAAAATCAATGAATGCTGTTTTTCTCAAAATACTAAAATAATAATAATTTTACGACCAGAATATTTAGAAGATGTGACTTTAAATATCTTTGACATGGAGATGAACAAGCACGTGTCATGTGACGCACTAACAGGAAGTGGCTCATAGGTGACCCCAGACTCACAGCTCGGTGACGTTCCGGGGCAGACCTCTGGGCAGAGCCTGCAGGTGTTTGTTGCTGCAGCGTACCACTGAATCCATACACGTGCACTGACTGGGACACTGTGGACCCAGACCGCAGCTCCCATCATCCTGAGTGGCGTCTGGAGGTGAAGCAGAGGTCAATTCTACTGAAGCACGCCATCGCATTTATGTGTTAATGTAGGATCACAGTAAGTGAGGGGTTGTGTGATGTGTCTGTTTACCGTCCTCGCAGCGAAAGTCAGGCACTGCCACATCCTGCAGGGGGATCTCCCGTAAAAATGCGGGACTCTGGCAACGTGGATTTCCTGTGACAATATGACGGCTCCTAAGCCACACCCCAAACCAAGAAAGACGGCAGTCACAGTTGAAGGGATTGGCCAGAAGATTCCTGATGAAGGGTATCAAATCAGAATTACAACTGTGGTACAATATTCAATGAAACTCTGTGTGTGTGTGTGTGGGGGGGGGGGGGGTGCGTGTGGGTGTGTGTGTGGGTGTGGGTGTGCGTGTGGGTGTGCGTGTGGGTGTGCGTGTGGGTGGGTGTGTGTGAGACCTACAGGGTGGACAGGTTGGGCAGCGCGTCAAAGGATCCAGGCAGGATGGTGTTGAGCTGGTTGTCATACAGTGACAGCAGCCGAACGTTGTTCAAACCTGTGAAGCTTCCATTGTGGAGACAACTGATCTTGTTGTTCCTCAGCATCCTACACACACGCGCAAGCACACATTCAGGTGACAAGCTCCACCAAAGCTACCACTGCAGACCTGCTGCGTTACTCGTCATTATCCCACATGTCCAGTAGGGGGTGACAGCGTCACTGTGTGTTTGTGATCAACAAAAAAGTGCTGGTAAGTTAATTTACAGCAGTGACTGAGTGTAACTTTTCACTTTATCAGATTTTTAAAATCTATTTATTTGCTATACTTGAAAACTGAGTCCAGATGCAGTTTTGTATTTTTCCTCCACATGTATGAAGGTTATTTTATAGAATGAATGGGTTTTAGACCTGGTAGTGGGGGTAAAGGGGACTCACAGCATGCGGAGTCCCTCCATGCCTTTGAACATGCTCCCTCTTACAGACTCCAGGTGATTGGCTGTCAGGTGAATCTCCACTACCGAGGTAGCCCCATCAAATGCGCCATCCTCAATCTCCGAGATTTTGTTGTTGCTCAAGTTACTGGAAGGACAAAAGCAACATTGTTTCCTTGTGAGATATTCATGCTGCTTAAGGAGGTCAAACCTAGTCCCGGTCTTTGGAGAAACCGTGTGGAGCACCTCTGGGTGACCTACATTTTCTTGAGCTGCAACAGGCCTTTGAACGCACCGGTGGCCTCCAGCACCGAGAGGTCATTGTTGTTGAGGCGCCTACAAGGAGGAAGGAAGAAGAAAAACACAGTTAGTAGACGATCCTACATCCACGCAGCACGGGACTACACAGGTGTCACACCGATGTTGCTGAGAACAATATGATATTTGTGTGCACAAACATATGCTTTGTGCACAGGTGTATGGAGTGTTTGCATGTCACTTGGGTGTTTATACATGCAGCTGTATCTCTGGGTGGATGTGTTGCATGATCTCTGCCTAGTCTCTCCTCTACCTGTCCTCCCCTCTTCTCCTCCCTCTCTACCCAGCCGACCATCAGCAGGAGGGTCCCTCTACACGAGCCTGGTCCTGCTCAAGGTTTCTTCCTGTTAAAGGGGAGTTTTTCCTTGCCGCTGTTGCTTATTGAAGGGGGTCAGGCTTTTGGATTATGTAAAGCGCCCACAGACAATTTTGACGCTATATAAATGAAGATTGATTGATTGATTGATTGATTGATTGATTGATTGATTGATTGATTGATTGATCGACCAATTGATTGATTGATTGATTGATTGATTGATTGATTGATTGATTGATTGATTGATTGATAGATACAGCACATTTACATTCGCCTGAATACCACTCCTCCACCTATGAAAAGCATAATGTATTACATGTCAGGGCCCTGGGTGTTGTTTGGTGTTTGTTTTTCCTGTTCCTGCTTTGTTCTTTTTCCAGGGGGCGTGGTGGAGCCACTTTCCTACAGCTGTCGCTGGTAACAGTCACACCTGCTGCCTATTGCTAATCAACTGGCTATTTAGGCCCTAGGCTCCTGTTAACCAGTGTCTAATCGTGTTGTCAGTGTTGTGGTAAATGTGGACTCAGTTATTTGCCCTCTTGTTCAAGATTTAGGAGTTATAATCATTTTTGTTCTCTGCTCAAGGTTACCATGCCTCCCTCCTTTGGAAAAGGAAAAAGCAGGATCTTTTCCCCATGCCGAGCGTGTTTTTCCCCACTGCGTTCCAGGCTTCTTTTGGTTTCAATAAACCCTTTTGTGAGACCTAGTTGGCTGGTTCCTGTCACATTCGGGTCCTGATCAAACTAAACCTTAACAAAATGATCAGACCAGTATGGACCCGGTGGACGGTGACTCAGTTCGCAAGATCTTGGAGGCTTAGGGCAGGCATCTCGAACACAACGACAAGATCTCTGACATTTGGACATCTATCCAGGATCTCACTACCAGCATGGCTGACCTCCTCACCCAAGGTAATCTGGGCCAGTCTCCAGCCCCTTCGACCTGAACAGCTCCAGGAGTTGTCACTCACCTGGCCTCCATTCCTTCCTCTGCCGCTGCACGCGTGAGCCTCATGTCCCCATTCCCGAGTGTTATTCTGGTGAGGCGGGCATGTGCACTAGTTTTTTGTTACAGTGCTCCTTAGTTTTTGACCTTCAACCTCTAACATACCCAAGTGCTAAAAATAAGATTGCATTTATTTGTTATCCGGAAGGGCAGCACAATGGGCTACTACCATCATTGAAAATCAAAGCCCAATATTCATTCACGACCCCTTCCTTCCCCACGGAGCTCAGGCGTGTGTTCAACTACAGAACAGTGAGGCAGCATCGAAGCTACTGTCTCTGCACCAGGGGGCTAGCACCGTGGCTAATTGTTCCATCCACTTCCAGATGCTCGCAGCCAACAGTGGTTGGAATGACACCGGGGCTGGTGGAGAAACTAAAAGACAGCTCGAGAGGAGATGCCAGATTTGGTGTTGGTGAGCAGAGCTTCTCCCTGTTTCTCTCCGGCCGTTTGATGCTGCCAGTTACGCTTCTTTGTTCTCATGACACCATCTCTTTGTCTTTCCTTGTCGATTCCGGTGCAGATGACAGTTTCTTCGACCAGGATCTAGTCACGTAGGCCAGCATCCCCACTGAGGTTCTGTCCAAGCCCAAGACCATCCTCAGTTTAAACAGAGAAATCCTGGCTCATCAAACCACACCCTTAACCCTCATCCTCTCAGGTAACCACAGGGAACAGATTCAGGTTTTTCTTATTCCTGCGTCCTCCTTTCCTGGTGTCCTTGGTGCGCCCTGGTTAGCCCACCAAAACCCACAGTTTGACTGGTCGGCCAGTAGGCTTACTAGTTTGAGTGTCTCCTGCCACACTAACGGTCTTCGCTCTGCACTCTCCTACTCTTCAGGAACCCAAGATCCATCCAGAGGTTCCTGACCTCTCCATGGTACCTGCAGAATATCACAACTTGGGAGCAGTCTTTAGTAAGCAGCATGCTCTCTCTCTCTCTGCCACCTCATCGCCCTCATGACTGCCGCATCGACCTCCTCCCAGGGGCTTCTCTGCCTTTGAGTTGGCTATACAACCTCTCCCAGCCAGAGCTGGAAGCTATGGAAATGTACATCAGGAAGTCCTTGGTAACCAGTCTGATTCACCCTTCCTCTTCCCCTGTGGGAGTGAGGTTCTTTTTTGTTCAGAAGAAAGATGGCTCCCCTTTGACCCTGTATAGATTATCAAGCTCTGAATGACATTACTTCCAAGAACAAGTACCCGTTGCCCCTCCTTGATGCGTTTGTTCCTCTCCACAAGGCTCGGCTATTTTCTAAGGTGGACCTTTGCGATGCTTACCATCTAATTTGGATACATCATGAATGTGATGAATGGAAGACGGCGTTTAACATCCTTGGGCCACTTTAAGTACCTGGTCCTGCCTTTTGGTCATACCAATGCCCCAGCCGTGTTCCAGTCTCTGGTTAACGATGTCCTTTGCAACATGCTAAATAAGTTCATCTTCGTTTACCTTGATGACAGCCTCATTTTTTCTGAAATGAAGGAGGAACATGTACAGCATGTCTGCCTACTTCTCCAGCACCTCTTAGAGAGCAAAGTTTTCATTAAGGCAGAGAAATGTGACTTTCACACCACTTCCATTGCCTTCCTGGGATTCATTGTTGGACAGGGACAACTCTCACCTGATCCTGCCAAAGTGAGTGCAGTGGCAGATTGGCCCACCCCAGATTCCCGCAAACAGCTCCAACGATTCTTGGGGTTTGCAAATTTCTATCGGCACTTCATCCGCAATTATAGTAAAGTTATGGCTCCTCTCACCAAGATAATGTAATCACTAATGGTTTTCAGTGGTCCCATGAGGCTGAGGCAACTTTCAGTCACTTGAAAGCCCTGTCATCCTCTGTCTCACCCAGACCCCAGCCGGCAGTTTGTGGTCAAGGTGGATGCTTCCGACATTGGAGTCAGCGCTGGAACAGGACCCAGCTGATCCGAAGCTCCATCCTTGTGCCTTTTACAGTTGATGACTGATACCGGCTGAGGTAAATTATGATGTTGGGAATAGAGAGCTGCTCGCAGTGGTGCTTGCCTTGCAGGAGTGGAGACACTGGCTGGAGGGTTCTGCCCAACTGTTCGTAGTGTGGAACGACCATAAGAACCTGTTGTACCTTCAAAACACAAAGAGGTTGAACTCCCGGCAAGCACAATAGGAGCTTTTCCTTGGCTCTTTTAAATTCTCCCTCACTTACCTCACAGGTTCCTGTAATATCAAGCCAGATGCCTTGTCTCGCTCTCCCTAGATCCCTCCAGTTCAGAAGCCAGGCCCCATCTTGTCCCCATCCTGCATTGTTGGAGCTGCTACCTAGCAGGTGGAAGAGAGGGTCCTAGAGGTCCAGCAATTGACTCTGGACCCTGGGGGTGGCCCACCTAACCGACTCTTTCTTCGGAGTTCTGCCCTTTCGGACATCCTGCAATGGGGTCATTCTTCCAGACTCAACTGTCACCCTGGGCTCTCATGGACTATGCACTTCCATAGGCAATGGTTCTGGTGGTCTTCCATGGGTTGAGATGCCAAGGCTTTCATAGTGGCCTGTCCAGTTTGTGCCCGTGGAAAGTCCTCCAACCAACTTCCTGCTGGCCTTCTCAATCCCCTAGACACCCTTTGGCGCCCCTGGTCACACATCGCAGTGGACTTTTCACCTGTCTTCAACAATCGGACGGGAATAACGCCATCATCACTGTGGTTGGTCGTTTTTCCAAGGCTGCCCACTTTTTTCCTCTTACAAAACTACCTTCCACAGCAGTGTTTTTCATCTCAACGGTTTCCTTAAGGATATTGTATCAGACCGAGGACCGCAATTCAATTTCCAAGTCTGGAGAGCTTTCTGTGCTGCGCTGGGAGTCCCTCATCTTGGTATCATCCATATTCCAACGGCTAATCAGAGTTTGGAGAATCCCCTGAGGTGTGTGGTGGCCCAAAACCCTGCTTCCTGGAGTTTGTTCCTACCCTGGGTGGAGTATGCCCATCTTGTTGGTCTCTGCTGCCTCTGGAGTGTCACCCTTCATGGCTTCCCTGGGGTACCAACCCCATTGTTGAATTCCAGGATGAGGAAGTAGTGGTGCCCTCTGTCTTGGACAATCTGCTTCGTTGCAGAAGTGTGTGGAGGCAGGTCCGTTCTGCCCTTCTGCGTTCCTCCCAACAGTCTTAGAGACAAGCCAACCGCCGCTGTGTTCCAGCCCCTGCCTATCAACCAGGACAGAAGGTCTAGATCTTTACAAGGGATCTTCCCCTACACGTTGACGGAAACTGGCTCCTCATTTCATTGGACCCTTTGAGATCGACCACATCGTTAACCCCTCTGCTGTGCATCTGAAATTGCCCTATCAATCAGAGTTCATCCCACTTTCCATGTTTCTCGGCCAAGCCGGTCTGAGTCTGATCTGATCCCTCCGTTTGAGCCCCCGCCTCCCCCATGTTATTGATGGTGGCCCAGGCTACACAATTTGGTGTATTCTGGACATCTGCCAATGTGGACACAGTCTTCAATTCCTGATGGACTGGGAGGGGTATGGTCCGGAGGGGCAGACATGGATTCCCTGGCAGAATATCTTGGATGACAGTCTCCTGTGTAGTTTTTACAAGGATCATCCTGACAAGCCCGGCAGGGCGCCGGAGGTGTCGATTGATAGGGAGGTAACCATTGTACACTGTGTGTTGTGTTCAGCTGTTTGAGCGTGTGTTGTGTTCATTTATTCAGGTGAGTGTTGTGTTCAGGTGCATTGTGTTGTGTTCAGGTGTCTCACAGCTCTTCGGTGAAGGACGGCAGGTGTTCAGGGAACTTGGTCAGGCGGAGATTAGAACAGTCAACCACATTTGCTTCACAGCGACATTTGGCTGGACAAACAGGTTTGCTGTTACACTCGTAGCTCAGATGCCTGTCTTCAGCACCTGCACAAACAGAAATGTTAGCTTATCATGATGGCACAATCCTGGCTGAGAACTGGACACAGACAGAAGGAATCACCTGGAATCAGGTACTGCTCCTTGGCTGCCATGAAAAGAGAAAATAGGTGGAAATGGTTAATGACTTATTTGGATGCTGGTAGGTGAACTAAAAGTGGTTCACCTGCAACACTCAATCAGAAACTCAAGTGAGAACTGTTGTCAGTAACCTGTAACCTGTGTAACATAGACTGACCAGAACAGCGGAACTTGTTGCTTTTAATCTGTGCGATGCGTTTGTTGGCGAGGCGGCGGGGGCTGGTGCAGCGGGCGCCACTGGTCTCTATTGGGTTAGCACGCAGGAAGTCCGCCAGCCACTTGACATGACAGTCACAGATGAAGGGGTTCTGTGCCAGGTGCCTGGCGGAAAAGGATGGGGATTAGGTGAAGCCGAACACTGCAGTTACAACCGCATGTGGCTGTATTCTTACAACGTTTGGATGCTGTGCAGCGAGCTGAAGGTGCCTTTGGCCAGACTCTGGATCTTGTTGTCATACAGCGACAGCAGCACCAGGTTCTCCAGGTCTTTGAAGAGTGATGCTCTGATGCAGTGGATCTTATTGGCATTCAGCAACCTGGAGGACAACAACAGCGTGACGAGGTGTGCAGGGGCACATCAGAGAGACAACAAAGACGTCCTGCAGACTCACAGAAGCTCCAGAGAGGTCAGGCCATCAAACACGCTGGCAGGCAGCTCCGTGATCTTATTACCATACAGAACCCTGCAGCAGAACAGCTGGAATTATGTTCAGTCCTCGTCTTTCAGGCGCCATGTGGCAACAGAGGCACCGACTGTGAGTGCAACATCTGACACTGGTAATAACATGTGACATTGGTAATAATACTCACAGTGAGTTGAGAGCTCTCAGGCCAAGGAAGGCATCCGGAGCAATCTCAGATATCTGGTTGTTACTCAGATCTCTGGAAATCACACACACACACACACAGTGGTGTTTTACGAGCTTTCTCTGCTGAATTGTGGAAGGTTTGTGTTTGTGATAATGGTTTTCCAGAGAAGACACTCAAGAGATGGGACTATAAATGGACTCACATGCGCCGCAGCTTCTTGTAGGAGGAGAAGGCACCAGGAGGAACTGACTTGATACCATTCTGCTCTAAGCGACTGAAACGGAAAGAGAAAGGCATTTAAATTAGTCCTCCTTCAGGACAAGTTCTGACTGTAGTTCAACACAGACAAAGCCTCATTTAAATGGAAAACGAAGTACAAAAGTTGTTGAAGCTCCTGAGATTCTAGATTTGAAATCTGCAGCTTTAATCTGTCAGCTCACATCTCAGTCATGGCCTCGGGCAGGTGGGCAGGGATTGCAGTTAAGCCCCGCCCACGACAGTCCACAATGTTGTTGCTGCAGGAACACATAGGAGGACAGGAGCCAGATGCCAGGCTGCACGGCTGGACGAAGGCGCTGCCGCCATGACCTGGGAGCATAACAAATTGGTCACATCCAATGAGAGCACAGCTGCTCAGACGTACACCTGAGGGTGGAGCTTCACCTGAGCAAGCCAAGTCGCTCTTACGCAGCTCAGCGAGGTTGAGGCCTCTCAATGACGGAGGGAAGCTACACTGAGCGTACAGGCCTAAAGACGACCTCTGCCGTAACCACGGTGACAACCAGGCCAAGTGGCAGTCGCAGCGCAAAGAGTTTGAATGGAGACGGCTGGGAATATGTTTGCACAGCATTATCATTAGCAGCTTTATGAATTAATCAAATCACAACAACCAGGAAGCTGTTTGGCTAGAAGGCTTATGTATAAAATAGACAGTTTGGTAAAATCAGAAGTGTATTCTGGGTAAAGCAGTGAAGCCGACTCACAAGGTTCGGAGTTTGGGCATGTGGTTGAAACTGGAGACGGGAATGCTGCTGATGTTGTTGTTGTTCAGCGTGCTGAGAGACATAAACTGAACAATGAGAGAGGAGAAACAAGCATGATGAGGAGGAGGTGGGATGCTCTTACACTTACAGAACCTCCAGCATCCGCAAAGCTCTGAATGCTCCTTCCTCGATGCAGCTGATGTGGTTTTTATCCAGCTGACTGAACAAAAACACAGTTTAAATAAGCTTTTTCCTATGGAGTTAACCGTCCTTCCACTTTTATAAACACAGACAGCTTTGATGAAACAGGACAGCTTAACACTTCTCATGATGTTGAAACATCTAACACCAGGAAGTAGATCTAAAAAAAAAATACGCACAGATTTTTCAGCTCAGTGGCACCTCTGAAGGTCCGTCGTGGAATTGCCTGGATTACATTTTCACTCAGATCCCTAAAAACAAGAAGAGAACATTAAGGAAAGTTTGACTGTGAACATATGATAAATCGGAATGTCCTGTCCAAACATCACTTTCTCCTTATCTTTGTCTTCCTTTTCTTCTCAGAAGAGCCCTGACTAGACCTGGACAAAAACCACAAGTGTGTGTGTGTGCGTCCACAGGAATATTAACATGTAAACTAGACAAGCTGGACTGGTGCAGAACTGGAGCTGGACTGAACATGTTCTGAGCACTAGGTGACACTTGGATCCAAATCCATCAGATGTTGCTTTGATCTTAATGCCTTAGGCATCTCCTAATTTGATCAATCATGTCACCGTGCAGCACATCTGACCAATCAGGTCATCTGGAATAGCCCGGGTCTGACCCACGAATGGATGGAGGGGGTGGGAAAGTTTACCTTTCTCACCCTCTGCTGGGAACGAGGGAAGATGGAAGGAAGGAGAGAGGGGGCCAAGACAAAGAGAGTGGGTGCAGAAAATGAAGAGATGGAACAAATATTATGAGACCTCACACACACGCACACACACACACTCGTCCAGCTGTGACCAGCCTGTGTTTCCCTGCAGCAAACATCAAATCTACAGTGGTGTCACGGCAACAGGACAACCTGATGAAAAAGCAGCTTTATTATCAGTGTGTGTGTGTGTGTGTGTGTGTGTGTGTGTGTGTGTGTGTGTGTGTGTGTGTGTGTGTGTGTATAGTTTCTCATGCTTTGTTACGGTGAACTGACACTAACCCTTCTGCTCTTGAAGGTCAGATGACTTTCAGACTGTTCCTGGTGTGTGATAGTTGTTTACTCTGGTTTATCCATCTATTTTACTCCCTGCTTCACCCTCATCCCTCTGTTTGGCCACCATCATCGTCCTCTGGCATCTCAGATGCTCTGTGACCTCAGAGTCCAGCTTGAGCCTTTCCTTTCTGTTGAGGCTGTCATCTCCATGGTGATGGTGCTGGTTTACCATCATAACATCCCTCCGACAGGCTCCTTCAGCACAACAATGAATTGTTGGACAGGCTGTTGGCCATCACACGTCCCTCATTTTCTTTTTATCCAGCTAGCTTCAACTTCAGCTGGTCAACGTCCATCAGACTAGCAGCTCGCTAACGTCCCCTTCAAAAGGTTACCAGTAACCCCCCTGCCCCCCACACACTCCCAAAAATGTCACATTTACGATCATTTGTGTTTAGTTTTAAAGCGTGTTGAGACACATTTTCTGACTCCACCAGTAGGGGGGGTCAAATGTTGACCCTGATGCTAATGTAGGTACTATGGGGCGCACACACACACACGCACCAGCTTTCCTTTGTGCTGATGGGAGAGTACTGGTGACAAACACCAGTGCCAGGCTGTTACCTCAAACAGAAGGTGTGTGTGTGTGTGTGTGTGTGTGTGTGCGTGTGTGTGCGTGTGTGCGTGTGTGCGTGCGTGCGTGCGTGCGTGCGTGCGTGCGTGCGTGCGTGCGTGCGTGCGTGTGGACTAAGCATTCCAGGGTAAATGAAGGGTTATACTAGGACACAGAGGGTAAATGACTGGTTATACTGGGACAGACTGTAGTAATAAGGTACTTTAAACTGAAGGTTAAACACACAAAAGCAACCAAAGGAAGAGAAAGAAATGATATTTGAAGGACGAGTGTAGGGGCGGTGCTGGTGCTGCTGACAATGAACTAGCAGCATCCCAGTCACAGAATTCTGAACCCAGTTCCACTTCACTGTTGTTTTTTTAAACATTGTGGTTTTAATCCATCAAGTCAAAATCTAATTTTTTTCATCTGCGGGGATGGAAAAAGTTGAAAAGTTGAGACTCACAGTCGCGTCAAGGCTTCGTTCTTCTGGAACAGCAGCTCTGGAATCTGTCTGAGGCGGTTCTTGTTGAGACGCCTGAATGGACAAACGGACACTGAGAAGCTTTAGCTGAGAAGACTCAAACTGGGAAGTGTGCTGATGCTGGTCTGAGGGTCTCACAGTCTCTCCAGCTCCTTCAGCTCATCGAATGCTCCTCTCTCCACGGTGCTGATTTGGTTCTCCATCAAGTGACTGAGAAAACAGGAACAGGAGCAGAGAGATCAGCTGGTGATAAGTTTAGGCTGCCGGAATCTATGGTTTGAATCTGGTGGGGCAACCTGTTATGCTATTTCCTGTTAGGTGGAACCCTGGGGTCACAGATAAACCTTCCCAGTGGTAAATTTGATTGACACCAACACCCAACCAGCGGCTCAGGTGTCACCACTGAGTGACAGATCACTCTGCTGCCTCCAGCTCTTCATGCTAACACAGGCCAGATTCCCACATTCCAAACGGAAAACCAGCATCGACACCTGGGAATGAACCTGTGAGGATAGCTACGGTGAAAGGGTGTGTCTGTTAAGGAGTTGTTGAGATACACCACCTGCGCAGTTTCCACAGATGATTGGACAATTGTCTCCTCTCTCTGTCTGATGAGTTGGCCAATAAAGTTTCAGCAGTGTTGTAAAGTAGGAGTCCACAACCCAATCCCAGAAGGCCACAATCCAGCCGGGGGTTTCTGTCCTACCCAGTATTGACAAAAAAAAACAACCTGAAAGCAGGTGTCCACCTGGTAGGACAGAAAATGCAGCTGGGTTGTCGTCTTCTTGTTAAGACTTTACTCATCAGATTCTCCAGATGTTTGCCTGGTTTTATTCACTGTTCCAGGGGTTTTGTCTTTTTATACTGTCACACTGAGGCCCACTGGTTAAACAGGAGAGCATCCCTGGTAGAATTACAAACAGGAACAGAATCGGGGAACTTTTGCTACAGCTATAATTCAACAGAGGACACAGGACTTGACAAAAGACAACAGAGGACACGAGATTTGACTAAAGACTAAATAGAGGACACAAGACTTGAATGAAGACAACAGAAGACACAAGACTCGACAGAGGACACTGGACCGGACAGATTCATAGAGGTGACTTACAGGACTCTGAGGTGTTTGAGACCACTGAAGTCCATCTTGCTGATGACTGTCAGGTTGTTTCCATTCAGATCACTGGAACCCAGCAAGAACAGTGGACAAAGGACAGGACATAAAACATTAGTATCATCAGAGAAGATAATGACAATTATCATGTGTCCTGTATGGAAGTGCAGGGAAAAATTCAAACACACCAACACAAAAATATGCCAGATGTGATCAAATTGACATTGGTCATCAACATTTTCAGGGGTCATCCTCGTGAAAAGTTGCGATGTCCTTCAACATACAACAACATATCATCTGCAAAAAGGCACAACTGGGACAGCTAGTTCATCACTGGTCTGTTTTGGTGGAAATGTAAGGAAATGATTCTGAGGATGTAAGGACACAATTCTGAGGTGATTCACCTGATCCCTGCACAGGCAACAGAAACTGAAAATAAGATCCTGCTGGGTTGATTCTCTTGCAGAGGTCTCAGAACCTTTTGAACCTACACCGAAGTTACGAAGACTCTCCAGCCTGTCACCTGACATCGCTGATCAAGACAGGAGAGGTTTGACTTATGACCCCA